>NW_026596134.1:17682465-17850800 GCF_907164565.1 Psammomys obesus | reverse complement strand
TATATATATATATATATATATATATATATATATATATATATATATATCCTACTCCCAGTTTGCTTAAAGATACAGGAACCCTGCCTCTTCTCTTCCTCTCCTCCTTGCTCTCTCTGCTTTTGTTTCTCTGTGGGGGCTCCCTCTGTCCCCTTGTCTACCTTTCTGTCTCTCCTAGTCTCTCTGCTCTCGTGACTTATTCAGACCCTAACTCTCTTCTGCTTCAAATCTTCTCAATCTTCCATATGAGATCTGTTGGCTGCATGGCATCGTTTTTATATAAACATAACATTGGTGCCAAAATCCATTGGTCAATCTCATAGTCTTCACTCTGGAACCCCATTTTCTTTCCTGCCTCCATGCAGCACTTCTTCTTAGATCTACTTAAAATAGACATGGTCCTAAAACAGTTACCTGCAACATTGACATTAGACAGATCTTATCATTCTGTTGTACATTTGCAAAGTGTAATTTAGAGCAAATAACTATGGATAGACATTGATTACTTAACTCGAGTATGATACACTTCAAACCTGTCAGAGATCTGCTTGATAGGGCATTTAACATGTTCAAGCTTATTATGACAGACATAGGGAGTCCCACATCCTAGCAGTAGCTCTACATGGTCTCCAAGATTTCAGCACAACAAAGATGGCTTCAACTCTGGATGGTGGTATGCTGACCACTGGGAAAGACTGTCCCAACTGGCTTGCTACTAGAGCCCAGTCTGAACTGTGGACAAGCTGGATGCCTGGAGAGTTGTTGTCTCATGTGGCAGAAAGCGATGTGAGGTCGACCTCTCACATGTTCTTCTTCCACAGTAAACAAACAAACAAACAAACAAACAAAACAAATCAAATACAAAACAAAACAAAAATCTTCTGGACCTAATGACCAGGCTGTCTCTACCCACATTGCCATGGAGACGTGGGACATTTTGGTAAATACATAGATTCATTTAGATTACAATTTATCCTTCTCTGATTATGTTGATGGCTAAGACCAGGCCTTAAGCCTCATTTCTACAGTTAATACTGTCAGGTCTAGACACAGTACACTTTGAAACCAGACTTAAAAAGCAGGGTCTAGTTGTTATTTTTACTATTCCTTTAGCTAAAATAACTTATCTTACAGTCACTGCTCCCAGCAATTTCATCCATGTCGCATTGTAAATACTTAGATACAAGGCATAAAGACACAAAAGTTTAAAATATGAATAGTCTAAGAAAGTACTTGAGGGTCTAAAAAGATGGTTTAAGGTTGATAAATGCAAATTATAAAGGTTAAAAGGTCTAAGGTGATTTAAGGTATCATAAATAAATAAAAATGCTTTGTATTTCTTTCTGTCACTATGCTTCTGTTATATTAAATGTCCAGACCTTTGACATTTATCACCAGAACTCTATTAAAATAACTCTGATCAAAACACTCCACTATATGACTGATTTACATGGTTCCAAGATCAAGATTTTAAATCTCCTTGGTTTGTCTTTTAAATATAGACTTAAATGTTGCTTCTCATTATGCTAAACTTATATAAATCCAGGCTTTTGGAGAGAGAAAAGAAGCCTCTCTTCCCTGATGTGTAATTATACTAAGTTATGATCAAGTGAGCTTTTGCCCTTTCTACTTCACATAAGGCTTCCTGCCTTTCCAGAGCTCACCTTAAAGACTGTTTATGCTGTTAATACAAAGGTTTTTGTCTACTGCCTTTTCCACAATGCATATTTCAATGGATATTACAATGGTGATGCTAACATGTTTAAAATTTATCTCCTTTGCAAACTTAAAAATGCTTCTTATAAGCTATGGAAAATCCATCAAATCCACCTCTCCTGTCTTGTCCTCCCTTCTCCTCTTCTCTTCTCTCCTTTCCTCTTCTTCCATCCCCTTTTCTCTCCTCTCCATCTCCTAATTCTTCTTTTACCATAATTTCTTTTGTAGGGTCTTTCCATTTCATTCTAGTTTTAGCTTTTCTCTCCCTGCGTTTTTCTTTCTGTCTTTTCATTATTCTGCTCTATTCTCCTGGCACCGGAGTCTGTCCTACCCTTAATATTTCATATCTGAATTCCTTCTCCCTAGTCAGTATCACTAAATACATCGACTTCATTTATATTTGGGAGAATAAATCAAAGATCATGAAGTGCTGATTAAGTGCAGCAAAAATTTATATATCCTTGAATTTACATTGGAAAATATAGCACTGGATATTTTACTGTAGATAACTTAAAATGGTTTCTTTTCTTTCTTAATTAAGAAATAAAATCAATTTTTTACCAAGCAAACAAAATATCAAAGTGAAGAGTATCTTTTGGTCTTGATTAAGAAATCTTGAATATTAAGCGGAAGAAAATAACCTTTCTTCAGTGTTGCCACTGGACACCATACAGACATTTTGAATGACAAAATACAGAAGGAAGTAAAGAAACTATGTAACTCTATGGTGGGTGGAGGTTTTAAACTATGCTAAGAGCATCCTCATCTTTGCTAAGAGATAGAGAAATACTTAGAAGACATATTATACCCAGGAAGAACATCCAATAGTTCAATCTTCCAATGGTCTCCTTTTTCCTTTTTCATTTTTGTTTTCAGTTTCTTTCTACCTTTATAATTAATTGCCCTTACCACAGATTCTTTCTGCTGTCGGCCATTCAGACATTAAACGCACAAAGAAGATGGTGCTAATTAGAGGGTGCAGCGCAAAGCTCTCTTTTAATAGAAAATCCCAATAATGATACCATTTATTTTGTTTATTATTGCAAATCACATTTATCTGGAAAGACCTTTTGTAAATTTTACTTTCATAGCTTTACTTTCCTTATAAAAACACCCTGAAAAAAACTAAAGTCTAAGTGAATCAAAGACCTCAACATAAAACCAGATACTCTAAATCTGTTAGAAGAAAAAGTGGGGAACAGCCTAGAGCTCATTGGCACAGGAGACAACTTCCTGAAAAGAACTCCAACAGCACAGGCTTTAAGAGCAACAATCAATAAATGGGACCTCATGAAACTGAAAAGCTTCTGTAAAGCAAAGGACACCGTCATCAAAACAAAAGGACTGCCTACAGATTGGGAAAGAATCTTCACCAACCCTTCATCTGACAGAGGACTAATATCTAGTATATATAAAGAATTAAAGAAGCTGAAAAGCAACAATCCAAGTAATCCAATTAAAAAATGGTGAACAGAGCTAAACAGAGAATTATCTGTAGAGGAATGTAGAATGGCAGAGAAACACTTAAAGAAATGCTCAACGTCATTAGCCATCAGGGAAATGCAAATCAAAACGACCCTGAGATTTCACCTTACACCCATCAGAATGGCCAAGATAAAAAACTCAAGTGACAACACATGCTGGAGAGGTTGTGGAGAAAGGGGAACCCTCCTCCATTGATGGTGGGAATGTAAACTGGTACAACCACTTTGGAAGTCAATCTGGCACTTTCTCAGACAATTAGGAATATTGCTTCCTCAAGACCCAGCTATACCACTGCTAGGCATATACCCAAAGTTTGCTCAAGTACGCAATAAGGACATTTGTTCAACCATGTTTGTAGCATCTTTATTTGTAATAGCCAGAATCTGGAAACAACCCAGATGTCCATCAACGGAGGAATGGGTACAGAAATTGTGGTATTTTTACACAATGGAAGACTACTCAGCAATCAAAAAAAAGGAAATCATGAAATTTGCAGGCAAATGGTGGGATCTAGAAAAGATCATTCTGAGTGAAGTATCCCAGAAGGAGAAAGACAAACATGGAATATACTCACTTATATAGACCTAAAAGATATGATAAACATAATGAAATCTATACACCTAAAGAAGATAATCAAGAAAGCGGACACGAGGTATGATGATCAATCCTCATTTAGAAAGACAAATGGGATATGCATTGAACGTATGACAGGAGTCTACCGCAGAAAGCATCTGAAAGACTCTACCTAGCAGTGCTCCAAATTAGATACTAAGACTCATAACCAAACCTTCAGCAGAGTGCAGGGAATCATATGAAAGAATGGGAGTTTGATGTGGAAAGGATAGGAGCTCCACAAGGACCAAACATATCTGGGCACAGGGTCTTTTCTGAGATGGACACTCAACCAAAGACCATGAGAGGAGAAAACCTAGAACCTCTGCTCGGATGTGACCCGTGATACCTCAGTAATCAATTGGTTTCCCATAGTAAGGGGAACAAGGACTATTTCTAACAGGAACTCAATGACTGGCTCTCTGACCTCCCCACCTCCCAAGGGAGGAGCAGTACTGTTAGGCCACAGAGGAGGACTTTGCAGCAAGTCCTGAAAATACCTGACAAAATGGAGTCATATGAAAGGGGAGTTGGTCCTCCCCTATCAGTGGACTTGGAAAGGGGCAGGGAGGAGATGAGGGAGGGAGGGTGGGATTGGGGAGGGAATGAGGGATACAGCATTAACAAAATGTAACTAATGAGAATAATAAAAAAAAAGAAAGAAAAAAACAGCCATTGATTAATTATTTTTCTTTCCAAAAAAGATTCCAAAGCCTTATCCCAATCGATTATCTGGGAACCAGGAATGTTAAACACATGGGGGTATTGCTTCAAAGAAAGGCATTTAGAATGTGGCATTGGCCCAGAAGCCTGGGAGTGGATATGGTTTATAGCCTGTTACCTTTGTCCTACAGAAACTCCCCCAAACCCTTATTATTATCTTGTCAATCTATAGAACCTATATTTATGGAAAGTGTCACATATAGTCAATCTATAGAGCTCATCTTTATGAAAGATGCAACTTATAGCTTACAAAGAGTTTTAATGTAGTTATGGCTTATTCTTTATTGTATGCACAGAATTGAGCTAATTACTACTACTTAGTTGTGGTGAACAGAAATGACTTCTTGGCTCTTATCAATTGGACCCTGACTCTGCTGGCCTTGGTGGTTACAGAGATACCTACATGCAACCTCAATTAAGAAAATGTTCCCTGTAGATTTTCCTGTAGTAAAGCCTGTAGAGCATTTTGTCAATTAAGAACGGTCCTGGCCACTGTGGTAGGTGCCATCTCCAACCTGGTGGTCCTGGAGTATATAACACAAACTGAGAAGTGCAGCAGAAGCAAGAAAATAAGCACTATTCCTCTATGGCCTCTACTTCTGTCCCTGTGTCCAAGTCCATGTTAGCATTCCTACCCTGACCATGATTCATGACATACTGTTGATCAGAATTTTTCAAGATGAATTTTAATTTTTTTATTATTAATCTAGTCATATAACATTTATTTTTGCATTTATACTATATTTAATTAGTGGTGTTTCTGCCCTTTGCAAATATGTGCAGTCTATCAGTATGTCAAATCTCTTATAAATACCCTAACACTTTCATTTCTTGGGTAATGAATCAGAGTGTTGTTGAGATCCTGGGAAATGGGAAATGAGAGCATTCCTTAGAAATTAAAGCAGAAAACTGTGTATAACATCAAGTAAGTGACAGATTCCTATGAAATAAGTTAAATACAATATTTAATTATAAGTGGAGTCCTGCTTGGATCAATTTAAGTGCATTTTTTTCTTTGTGTAAATATCTGAGAATTATAACTGAGGAATATGTAACTGAACATAACTGAAGAACATGTAGCTGAACACAGCTGAGGGACACGTAGACTTCTCAAGGCACTTCAGATTCCCAGGCAGTTACGAGTTCATGATTCAGTTACACTGAATCACATGCAATCCAGCTAAATTGTTAGTTAAAATTCAGTTATTGTTAAGTAATACAGGCCATGATCACTGATCACTTGGGATAATGCAGTTTTATTGGTTAATTTTTTTTTATTGTCATGTCATTGGGAGGCATAATTTCATTTATATGGGTATATCTCTTCCACATGATATCCACTGATAAATTACACACTCATTTATTTAAAAGGTAGTGTCACCTACTGAATGTCCTCAATGTTATGATGATGATTTTACAGAGGTAGTCAAAACAGCATCCAGTAATGATGTTTTTTCTGTTTTTAAGATAATCTATTATTTTTTTCCATTTTATACTATTTTATTTTTCAAACTTTTATTAATATTGTTATTATTTATTACAGTTTATTCACTGCATATCCTTGCTGTAGCCTCCTCCCTCATCACATCCCACTACCACTCTCCTTCCCTCTTCCCTACTTATGCCCCTCCCACTAATCCACTGAGAGGGGAGGTCCTCCTCCACTACTCTCTCACCCTAGCTTATCAGGTCTCATCAGTACTGTCTGGATCTTCTTTCTCCCTGGCCTAGTGAGGACACTCTGCCAGTAGGAGGTGCTCAAAGAGCAGGCAACCTAGCTCATGCCAGAGACTGCCCCTGTCTCCTTACTACAAGAACCCCATAGAGACTGAGCTGCCCATAGGCTACATCTGAGCAGTGTGTCTAGGTCCGCTCCATGCAGGGTCCTTGGTTGAAATATCGGTCTCCGGAGGACACCTGGGTCCAGATTTTTGGGTTTGGTTGGTCTCTTTTTCACCTAATGGCCACATTTCAAATTCCTCTGTGTTTCACAGATGTGATGTTTGGAAACAGATTCTCTTCCAAAGGCCTGTGTACCAAAGGCTAGGTCTCAAGCCTACTGTACTGTTGAACAATGATGAAACCTCTAAGAAGCAGACTTATTGGGATGTCTTAAGTAACTCTAATTTTGTCCAAAAGGAGATGGTAGAACTTCACCACATTTTTTTTCTGCTTCTCACTCTTCATGAGATGGGTATCATTGAGTCATTGCTATGATGGTATGTGTTGTCACAAGCCCAAATTCTTTTAAAGTTAATTATCTCACTTTTTTTTTTTTACCATAAATATAACCTGGCTTATGAAAATAATCCTATAAACTTCAATATACCTTCTCAAGCCTACCAAAACTTTTGTTTAGGCTGATAAATATCACTGTGAACTTACCTCATACCATTTTAACATTTCATTTTTTTTTGTTTCATTGTTTTGTTTTGGCTTGTTTGATTTGTTTTGTTTTGTTTCTAGACATGGCTTCACTGTGTAGCCTTGGCTGTCCTGGTCATTATTTCATATAATCATCTATTTCATGCCTGAATATGAATTTCCTATTTTTATTCTTCTAGCTGTAGTGTGTCTGCATCAATAAGGAATAATTTCTCTTCATAAAAAATCATCTGAAAGTTTAGAATCCACAGATAATAGGTCCACCCATTTTTGCATATATTTACCACAGGCAGGATATTTTGAAATATGGATACATTGTCGAATAGAATTAAGAAGTTGTCAAATCCTATAACTGATAAGTGAATGATCAGAATTAAAATTCCAGATATAAAGCATAGACAAATACTTTCTCTAGGAGAATTAGTAAACTCGAAGCATGTTTTAACTATAATAAAGTAAAATCTGTGCTTTTACTATCTGCTTCTCAACTCTTCCTGCTTAGAATGGGTGCAGATAATCACTCTGAAAATAGTACAGGAAATACTCATTTGTTTCCTGTAATCATGTAACTATGAAATGCACTGGTATGAGAAACACATGGGAAGATGTTTTTCATGCTCAGGACCTGCCAGGCACATGGAATAATTTGCAAAACACATTTGGGAGTGCTATGTGGATTTTAAAAAATAATCCATGTGCATTTGTTATAAAGTCAGTAGCTCTTGTGATACATAAATCAAACCAATGTGTGTTTAAACGTTTATTGAACTCACTGCAGAGTCCTTGTTGCATAATGCATTTCTGGACAAGGCCATGCTTTTCCTAAACATTCTTCATGCATAAGAGAACTAGCATATGTTAGTGTCCCAAGCATGGGTAATAGCTGCTGGATTTATAATTTAGGAAATTTTGAGAAAAGATTCAAATATTTACCAGTGTATGAAAGTTTCCAGAATCTATTGCATCTAGTTGCACTCTAACCACTTCTGTTCCCTCCTGTGATTCTTCTATATCTCCAATTTATATCAAATGAATGTACTCACCTTATCTGCTTCATTTAATGTTAGCTCCTCCTGTCTGCCTTCGAGCCACAGTTTGCGGGAAGTTGGTGCCCCAAATCTGAATTGACTGTTGCATACACACGTGTATTGGAGCGCCCATGTACTAGAATTTCACTCCCCTTTTAATCATGAAGTTGAAAGTCAAGACACAACTCTGAGGCTTTTATTATGTGATTTCAAGACATTTTAAGAACGGACCACATGGAGAACAAAGAAAAAGCATGTGGAGAAGAGAACACAGATATTTTTGACTTCAAAGAAAATGGTAAGGTATAAATAAGTCACTCTCCAGCCATCACTTACATGTATTTATTACCTTTTAAAAGTGGCCAGAGGCACTAAAATATAAGTGAAAGGAACTGGGTCCCTCCTGGAAGTACTTACTCAAGTATGTCCTTCAGAGAACAGAGTATGCTGTGCTCTTTGGATTTTTGTTCACTTACCCAGCAGAGGCATACTCATTCAACCAATTGAAATAATGCATGGATGTTTATCACACAAAAGTGTAAAGTACCCTCTGTTCCTTCTTTACTTTGTAATTTTATGCTTATTAAATTTTGAACTTTTTTTCTTAGTATATAAATGAATCTTTATATTTTTACTTCAGTTTGGTTGGGTCTCCCAAAAAAATGTGATGTGAGACTCATCATCCTATTCCACAGTCAACTATTTTATGTAGTTCAAAAATACAATTAACTTATTTTAGTAGATGCTTAGTTCTCTAATGTTCATCATTCTGTGTAACACTGCACCGCCTCTGTCATATAAACACACGACAACATACACACCGCCCTCCCCGGTCTTTGCCAAGACAGTATCTTTGAATTTCCTTGGACATGTATTTATGTATAAGTTGACATATTCTGTTTTAAAAATGGGATATGCAAATTGTTGAAAATTAAAATAAAATTTCCTTCATACAGTGGCTAAGAGACTTGGCTCGCACACATGTGTCTTTGTACTTTATTATCACAGTACAATAGGGAGGGCATTTGGGGCAGAATTTTGGAGAGTTTGTAGCATGAATGTTAATGTGTTGGTTATTTTTTTGCTACTGCTGAGGTAAAAACACATAACAGTTTAAGAAAGCTTTTGATCTCCCTCAACCTTGAGGGCACAGTCTGCAAGGACAGGGCACTCAGCAGCGGTTTGTTGCAGTTGTCCACACTGAATAATTTCTGTCAGAAAACAGACAGAAGTAGATACTCCTGCTCACCTCTGTTTTCACTTTTCTTATTTCAGTCTGGACCGAGGCACTATATAATGATGCCATACACATATAGGCTAGCTCTTGCCTCAATAACCCAGTCAAGAGTCCCCCTCATGGATGTCCAAATGGTGATGGGACATCTTTAAACATTCCCCTAGCTGTATACTTTACCTTACCTCTCTGTGTTTCCCGAAATGTGTTTTGTTTGTTTGTTTTATTGTTTTGTTTTGTTTTTATTTTTTATTTTCAATCTGCCAAATTTGCTGTATGGTCAATATCTTTCTTACTTTGATATTCATCAAACTGTTGTTGATGCTGTTTTATTTCTGCCTTTTCTTCCAGCAATTTTTAGCATCAGCTTCTTTTCCAGGAGAGAACAAAGTTATAGTGAAAAGACAGCCTTCCTAGAAGCCATCTAAATGACTTCCTACCTTCCGGTTTGCATGTTCTCCTTAGGAAAATCAGAGGACACAAAACATGAGCTAGACCTGGCAAGATGCTGAGCTGAACTCATTTTTTGCAGACATCATGCTTTTTCACACAGTTGTGCATGCAGAAGAATAGAGTGGAACAGAGGGGAGGAAATAATGGTAGAGTATTGTCACTCTATTTAAAAATAGATCATTGTTGTTTTAAAGACAATACCTGGTGGATTTAGTAAAGATGGGGACTATTTGTATTCATTGATTTTGTGGCATAACATTTTGTTGAACTGATACTGGTCTTAAGAAGAGAAGACTGAACAGCTTGTTGATGAAGGATGGGAAGAGTGTGTATATATAGCACTGCTTAGAGTTGGGTACAAAGACTAGAAAAATAAATAAACATAATACTTTGACTCAGTTGTTGCAGAACAAGACCTTTAACATATTATAGCTAATTAAAGCCAAATTCTCCCCTGGACAGTTATAATATTTAAATAAGCAAACTAAAAGGGGAAAATCAATGAAATATTAATTTCTAAAGAATGGTTTAGTTGTGTTTTTTTAATCATTCGTTTGTTAACAGCTTATTTTAGTACACTAAACCACCTGCATCTGTACCTATGATAGCTAAGAAACTGTAGGTGTTGTGTGTGTTTAGAAATAGTACAACACGTTTGCCGTTCTATCTACAAGTGGACATTGCTCTCATATTTATGATGGGGAGAAAATAGTGATTGAACCAGATAATTTGTGTCCATACGCATGGAATTTAAACTGTTTAAAGTTAAAACTTCATGTTTTTCAGTTGATTGGCATTCACAGATAAGTCAACTTGATTGAACCCTATGCTGTTTCATGTTATCTGCATTTCTCTCCTGCTTCAGGTATATTATATACTGACCAACAATTCAAGGCCAGGCTGGAAGCCATTTTCATGTAGCATACAGAAAATCCTTCTACGCTCTAGCTATCTAAATAATACAAACATCACAAATCGCGTATATTTCGTAGTAAGCAATATCAAGAGAAAAATCATTATTCCTCCTTCCCTGAACACCTAATAAACCATGGTCAGACTGCATATGTTAATCTATAATTCCTAACAACTCTAGATGGCTATGAGCATTTTCTTCAGTCAGGAAGTTTTGCCAATCTAAATATAGTATTGCCTTTTTTTTTTTTTTTTTTTTTTTTTTTTTTTCTTTCTAACAACCTGAATTGCTTTATGAAAGGAGCAATTTGCCTAAATACCTGAGCATCTGGAAGCCTGTCTTTTATTTACAATTTGCTTAGCAGAAAAGTCATTAAGAATTTCCAGAAAATGCCAGCTAGATTTTTAAGATAGAAAGTAAGTTGTGATTCAGAAAAGCCATTTGGATGAAGTTAAATTTTATGCAACTAAATCCCTGCAGTTAATGTATTGGCAAATTATTTAGACTGTTCCAAAGGGTTAGGACCTTGGCCAAGAAACTGAGATGGAAGGAAATGTGTCCTCTTAGAGGTGACTGCTTCTTCCTCCATAGAAGGAGGCCCCATACCTCTGGAAGTCCCAAGGCTTACAGAGTGTAAACAATAATTCTTAAAAGTTTAATTTGCGTTTTAGCATAAAGAAATTAACTTGTCTTATGTTGGCAGCTCTTGGGTCACTTAAAAGTGCATATATGTGCAGATATACTGTGTGTTTTATAATGAATTGTATATATGAGTATTATGTATGTACAGTGTCAATTTAAGGCTCTTATTTCTTCACTTGACTCTGTAGAATGAGTAAAATAATGGGGTATCTTAAAGGGGTAACAAGCTTTGTTAGCATTTCTTGTCTTATCTCCTCATTTAGACATTGTTTCATAACCTCAATTTGTTCAACTATCTGTGTCAACACTGAATCTTCAATTAACCTCTAATTTAATATTTGCAACAGTATTTCCCATGTTTCTAGATATCTTAGCTATAAACTATCCCAGAATGGTCTCATCTTTGGGAAACATTTGTTTCATATTTTGATGAAATCCATATTTGGCATATATGATACATATTTCTTTATTCTCTGCTTTATTTGCCATAATAAATATTCATCCATCCATTTATCTCCGAGAAAGAAGTATCCTTCCCCTGACCTTTACCACTCTCCTTTCTGCTTGCTCCAATCTCCCTGCTTGGTTTTGCATGCTTGTATTTTCACTTGATCCAGAGTACTTCCTTGTATTTGCATATGGGTTGAAAGATTTGGTATATAAACCCAGTGGGCTTCCTTCTGCTCCCACTGTCTCTTATCTGTAAAGACAATCTTCATTTACTTTGCCAGAGTCATTGATTTTTGAAAAAAGATGATAATATCGCCAAGACTTTTCTAAAATTATATACTTTACTATCGGAGTCTTTTTAGCAAATTTCTTGAACATACAATTTACCCTTATGGTAGCTGTACTTGTTTGGCCTTCAATGAATGTAATATGCATCATTCATACATATAATAATAAAAGGAATGTATCTTTCAGAACAACTTATATGTACTTTAGCTTTGATCCCCTAACAAAAAGAGTGGAATGTCATGCATACACTTAGCACTCAATATGTTTAAATTTATTATTTTATAACACTTTCTTTTAAAAGTGTTTTAATTTATTTAAATGTTTTAATACACTTTATTTTTAGAGTACGTCTGTGATCACAGAAAATTTGCAGAAAGTACAGGATGTTTTCGTTTGCCTCCTGCCTCTGCTGTGTTCATCACTCCCCTCCAACATCTTTGGCCACTGAACACACTTTTGTACCAAAATGAATGTTATCTTATCTATTGAATGGTATAGATTATATGAAGGTTCAGAGTCTTGGATTTGAGCAAATGAAACTGGTTTTTATCCTCTCATACAGAAAGGTTTTACTGCCCTACATTCCCTTTGCAATCTGTTTACCCATCCTCTACGCCCATGATTTCTGATAGAGATAGGTAATTTTATTGTCTCTATATTTTCACAATTTTCTAGAATTTCTTGTTGCTGGTATCACTCATTAAGGTTTCTTGTCTTTTAATTTATTCACTTTACAGCTTGATACCAGCCTCCTCCACTCTTTCCACACAGGCCTGCACATGCTCCCCTCTCCCCATTCCTCAATTCTCCCTTCTACTTCTTTTCAGAAGGAGGTTTATAAGAGCTACCAGTTCATCCTGGCACCTCAAGTCACACCAGAACTAAACACGTCCTCTTCTATACATGCCTGACAAGGCAGCCTACCTAGGAGAGAGAGACCCAAGGCAGGGAATGAAGTCAAAGATAGTCCCTACTCTCATTATTAGGGAACGCACACGACCAACCTGCACATCTGTTACATATGTGTAGAGGTTCTAGGACCAACCCAAATAAGCTCTTTGGTTGGTGGTTTAGTCTCTGTGATGCCCTATGGGCCCAGATTAGTTTATAATGTAGGTCTTCTTGTGGTATCCTTGACCCTTCTGAATACCTCAATTCTTCCTCCTACTCTTCCACAAAACTCATCCAGCTTGGCCTGTTATTTGGGTGTGATATTCTATATCTGTTTCTGTCAGAAGCTTCTGAAAAGACAGTCATGCTAGCTACTGTCTGCAAGCATAGAAGAGTATCACTAATATTGTCAGGGGTGAGCTCTCTCCCATGGAGTGAGTCTCAAGTTGGACCAGTCATTGATTTACTATTCCCTCAATCTCTGTTCCATCTTTATCCCTTAACTTCTTGTAGGCAAGACAAACTTTGGGTTAAAGGTTTTATGGACGGGTTGGTGAGCCCTTCCCTCCTCTGACTACTGCAGGTGTTGAATTCAGTCAGGCTCATAGACCTCACTACTAGGAGTCTCAGCTAGAGAGTCACACCCATAGACAGCCCTGTCCCAGAGACACTCCTCCACCTATTCTGTTCTCTTTCTCTCCTGGTCCTCACTCTTCCTCCTTCTGATATCTCTACCCTGATCCCCACTTGTCACCCTCCCCTCCCTTCTCCCACACAGCTAACTCCCTCAATCTATGGAAGTTTAGTTGCTTTCCTATTTTGAGTGAGATCAAGGAATCTTCTCTTGGGATTCTTTAACATCTTTAGATCTATGGAGTGTAGCATGGTTAAGTAGTATATAATGGCTAATGTCCACTTATAAATAAGTACATATCATACATGTCTTTTGGGGTCTAGGTAGTATACATAAGTTCCCCCCAAAATTCTACAAGAGAACTCCTATAGCTGATAAACACCTTCAGCAAAGTGGCTAGATATAAAATTAACTTAAAAAAATAAATCAGTAGCCCTCCTTTATACAAGTGATAAATGGGTTAAGAAAGAATTTAGGGAAACAATACTCTGCATAATAGCCACAAATAATATAAAATATCTTGTTGCAACTCTAACCAAACAACTGAAAGATCTGTAAGACAAAAACTTCAAGTCTTTGAAGATGATAACATAAAATGGAAAAGTGTCCCATGCTCATGGATCAGTAGGAGTAACATAGTAAAAATGGTCATTTTACCAAAATCAGTCTGTAGATTCAACGCAATTCCCATCAAAATACCAACACAATTCTTTACAGAACTTGAAAGAGGAAACATTAACTTCATATGGAAAAATAGAAGACCATCCCAAAAAAACAAACAAACAAAAAATCTGTATTTCAAGCTGTACTACAAAGCAATAGTAATAAAAAATCTCATGGTACTGGCAAAAACAGAGACAGGACAATCAATTGAAAGGAGACCTAAAAATAAACTCATATACCTATGGACACCTGACAAAGAAGCCAAAACCATACAAAGGAAAAAGGAAAGGATCTTCAACTATTGGTACTGGTCTAACTAGATATCTGCACATAGAAGAATGGAAGTGAATCCATATTCATCACCCCATACAAGTGGATCAAAGACCTCCACATAAAATCAGATACACTAAGTATATTGGAGGATAAAGAGGGAAAAGCCTTGAACTCATTGGCACAGGAGACAATTTCCTGAACAGAATACCAACAGCTCAGGCACTGAAATCACAAATTAATAAATCAAATCTCATGAAACCAAAAAGCTTCTGTAAGCAAAGGACACTGTCAGTAAAACAAAATGTAGACCATAGAATGAAAAAAAAATCTTCACCAACCCTGCATCTGGCAGAGTGCTAGTATCCAAAATATATAACGAACTCAAAAAATTCCAAAAACCAAATAACCCAATTTAAAAGTGGGGTACAAAGCTAAACCAAATATTCTCAACAAAGGGATATCTAATGGCTCAAAAGCACTTAAGTTCAATGTCCTTAATCATCAGGAAAATGCAAATCAAAATGAGTCTGAGATTACACCTTAGACTGTCACAATGACTAAGAATTAAAACTCAGATGACAGCACATTCCAGGAGAGGATGTTGTTAAAGGGGAACATTCCCACATTGTTTGTGGGATTGCACAACCACTCTGGAAATCAATCTGGATGTTTCTCAGAAAACTGGAAGTATATATACCCCAAGACCTAGCTATACCACTCCTGAGCATAAACTCAGAAGAATCACAATACCACAAGGACACTTCTTCAGCTGTGTTCATAGCAGCTTTACTTAGAACAGTCAGAACCTGGAAACAATGTAGACGTCCATCGACTGAGGCACAGGAAAAATCTAATCAATTTACACAATGGAATATTATTCAGCTATTAAAAACAAATACATAATGCAATTTGTAGGCAAATGACTAGAAATAGAAAAGATCATCTTAAGTGAGTTAATATTATGGCTTCCTTTATCTGGCATTATGCACTGAGTCATCAATACTTCTACGTGACAGGTGAGGGTTTGTTTTTTGTTTTTTGTTTTTTTCTTTTTGTTTTTCCCTAGAATTGAATATAATATCATTGCTGGTACTCCAGAAAATTTCTTTCCATTTACCAACTTAGTAAAATGACTTTTGGTATTTCAAAAATGTTGATAAATTTCAATGAATCTTCCACAAATATCTATATGAACTCTTTTAATTTAATAGGGTCAATATAAAAAATTGCATTTCCTACCCTGTGTGGCAAACATATGTTCAATTTTGTAAGAACTGGTAAACTCCTAAAGTGACAGTACCATTCTAACTTCAGACCAGCAGTGAATAAAAGGTCTGTTTTTTAATATCCTTCTGGATTGTAGTGTAGCAGGTATTTAGTGTTAACCACTTTTCCAAAGGTGCGTAATGGCAAATTTTTGATGATTTAACTTGAGTTTTTCTAATGATACATGGTAAGGGATAACATTTTGAATACTATTATGATATATGTTAAGTTTCCTTTAACAAAATCTTAAAGTTTATGCTCATTTTAAAATTAGATTGCCTACATTCTTATTTTATTTATTTATCATCTTTCACATTTTATTCATTTTGTATCCCAGCTTTAGCTTTCTCCATTATCTTCTCCAAGTCCCACCCACCTTCCCCTTATGCCCCTCTCCTAGTCCACTGAGAGGGGAGGACCTCCTCCCCTTCTATCTGATCCTAGTCTATCAGTTCTCATCATGGCTGGGTGCATGATCTTCCTCTGTGGCCTCCCAAGACTGCACTTCCCAGGGGGAAGTGATCAAAAAACCTGCCACTGAGTTCATGTCAGAGACAGCCCCTGATTCTCAGATCCCTGTCCAAGGGTATCCACTTGGACAGGATAGGCTTCAGAAGTAGGAGAAGGCAAGGAACAGGACAGGAGATTTCCACATAGGGTCTCTGAAAAACTCTACCCTTCAGGGTACCAAAGTATATGCTGAGACTCATAGCCAAATTTTGGGCAGAGTGCAGGGAATATTTGTAATAAGGAGTATATAGAAAGACCTGGAGGGGGGCAGGAGAACCACAAAGAGCCCAACAGAGCCAAGTAACCTGGACCCAGGGGGTCCTGCAGAGACTGATACTCCAATCAAGGACCTAGACCCTCTGCTCAGATGAAGCCCATATCTTTTTATTTTTAACTTTAAAATTTTCATTATTTGGGAGAAGTGTAGCTATTAGGTACTTCTAATTTGTTGTGAAAAAGTACCTTACAAAAGCAAGTTAAGGATAAAAGGACAGTACACTCTATTTTGGCAGTGGTGTCTACATAATTTTATCTGTTTTTCCTTAAGTGACAATGCAGTTGGTACTGATGAGACCTGATAAGCTAGCTTCAGATGGAAGGGCAGAAAGACCTCCCTTATCAGTGGACTGAGGGAGGGGCATGGGAGGACAAGAGGGAGAGGAGGTGGGGCTCAGAGGGGATGAGAATGGGGTTACATCTGGGTTACAATGTGACTAAATTGTAATAAAAAAATAAATAAGAATATAAAAAAGAAAAAATCTCAGTCATGGTATGGTACTTCCCATATACAGTATCAGTCTTATTTCCTTAGTTAAATATCTCTATAAATATGCACCCTCCCTAGTGAAATCAAACTTGTTATTCCAAATGATTCCAAAACCAGCCATCCCGAGAATGAAGATTCACCATCACAGCTCTTTCCATTTCTCAGTTGGCACTCTGATATACCACTTTAACTCATAATGTTCTTTCCTAAATAATAGTCTAATGTACAAAACACTTTTAACCTAGCACCTAAAGGGTCACTTGGATTTCATATTATTAATTATTGAAAAGTCTAAAACCTTTTCTAAAAGACAAGGCAATTTCTTAAGTACACCTAAAAAACATCAAATGATATCCATAAATAATCCCATTGGAAAAAATGCACCTATAGCTAGGAAGTTTGGGTTACAGCAAGAGTGAAACACAACATTACAAACCCCACATCTAGAAACTCTATGTAAGCATCCTGGGCTCTTAGGGGTCTTAAGAAGTTCTTCCATGGTGTCTATATAAATTTTAGCTACTCTGCTTGCCAAGTACCATTTTCTGTGTACAACCTTCCTTGCCAGATAGTCTACTCTCAGGTCCTCTACAGCACTTTGGAAACTCCCGTAAAATTTACCCTTCATTTTCACAGCTTCACACATGACCTCTTAGGGTTTCCTTGAAGACAGTCTAACCCTGTCACTTTTTGCCTTGCCCCCCTGGATTTTGGCAACCTCTATGCAAGCCTTAAATATCCCTCAATTCTTGCATCTTTCACACCTGCAGAATCAGGAGGGTTTAGACGATGCTGTCAAATTCTGCTGGCAGCTCAAGATGAAATCCTGCTTTAGTTCTAATCCCTCTGAAGTGCCTTCTATGTGCTTTGGTCAGAGAACCCGGGAAAAAATTTTTCTAATGGCTAACCTCAAGCAAAGATCTCTTTTACTGGCAACCTTAATTTAAATTCTCCCGTTTTCTTTTCTGCTAAAATAAATTTTCATTTTTTTTTTACAAGCTGGAGCCTTATTATCAGACCACCTTTTGTAAGGTCTCAGTTAAGAGCTGCAGCATCCCTTTATGGGTCTAAATTTTTAAAAATCTGCAGCTTCTTCCTCTGAACCCAGGATTATACTGTATCCCATGCCTTACTCAAGCAAATTGTGTATTTTTCATATCTTTCTCAGCTTGCTGGAAAACTCATTAAAAGCAGCAAGCAGTAAGCATACCACAGCTTAGATGTTATACTAGCTAAAAAAATAAAGTAAGTTGTCTATTACATTTTAAATTTCTTCATTCATGTTTCCTGGACATGGAAAGAATACATTCATATTCTTTGCCAGAATGTCACATAAATAGCAACTGACTTATTTTCTATGCAGTTTTCTTTATGGCTTGAAAGTTTTCATCTGCCCTCCACTGTCTGTGTATTCATCTGTATCCTAGACTGAGGAGCTCACAGCAGAATGGTTTAGAAAGCTCAAGCAACAGCGTCCCATGGCCTCTCTAAAGCATAGCTCTAGTGTTCTCTTCACACACACCTCAGAATGACTAAAACCTACTCTGAAGCTTTTCAGAACAAGGGATGACCCCATTTCTGTTACCAATATTGGGCTTCAATTGATTTTCTTGCAACTTTGCTAGACCTTGAGAGAAGCACCTTAATGGAAGAAAGGTTCACTTTGGCTCATGTTGGAGGGTCAAAGGTCCATCACAGGCAGTATGGTCTGAGGGTAGGAGTATTGGTGACTCATTACCTAGTCTCTGCAGTCAGGAAACAGAGAAAGATGGATAAGCATACTCAGTTCAGCTTTTCCCTCTTATTCAGCAAGGAAGCCCAATTTCTGGGATTGTAATCCCCATCATTAATGTGACTCCATTGTCTTCAGTTATAGCTATCTAGGAGTACCCTCAAATGATACATTAAGTGTGTGTTTTAAGTTATTTCATATCCAACCAAACTGACTCTTAGCTTCGTTGGTTTTTTTTTTTTCTGTTTTCTTTGTTTGTTTGTTTTCCAAGAGCAGAGTTTTAAATTTCAATTAGTCAAGTTTATCAGTGAATGGTTTCCTGAATCATTCATTTGTTGCTACTTAAAAAAAAAAAAAATGCAGCGGCAGAGTTAAAAGGTAATCAAGAAATTCTCATTTATTTTTCTTTTAGCTTTCTAATAAATGTTTGTTTATATTGTATCTATGATCCTTTCTAATTATTATTTCACTTAAATGTTTTTAATGTGATTTAAGGTTTTATATTTTTATGTTTTTTAACCTTCCTTTGTTAAAAAATTTAATGTTAAACTTCATACATGCTATGTATGAGTATATGTATATGTGGATGATTGAATTACATTTATAAAAGTTTTATGATGGATTTGAAAGAAAAGTAGATGTATTTTCTAAGGATGTATCTGAAATTGGGATCTGTATCAGGTTCTTCACTGGAATCTTTAAGAGGAATGAGTCCCACTTTGATGAATGAAAATAAAATTGTATTTGTTTATCTTGGTAAGATATAGGCAGCCCTGAATTGATAATGAGGGCACGCTGAATTTATTGCTGCAACTAACTGTCTCTGCCAATTCAGAGTAATCATCTGCTTCCTTATGTATAAAATTAGATTAATTAAATCCGAGTTACATACCTACCCAACCATTAGGCATTTAGAGCAATAATGTAAACATACCACAAAAATATACAGTGTCATATCCATCATGTGTTTACTGAGAGTCAACAAAAACAGGTCACAGATCTTTCTGAAATCCACATATATTCACTGAAAAACCATGATCCTAGAAAAACAGCTTTCAGTGTTGAATATCAATTACTAATGAAAGTTATTTTGACCCATACAAAGCATAAAATATTTACATACAATTAAATTATAACTTAATTTTAGTCTCCGTTATAAGTTGAAGCATAACAGACTATGAGGGCTCATATGAACAAATTGATATGACATTGCAGTATCTACCTTACAGAAGATGTGCTGAAAGGAACGCTAGCCTAGAAACTCATCTAAATATAGAATATTTTATACATATAGAATTATATAATATATAAATTATATATAGAGAGTTTCATCTTATACAAACTTAGTGTATTTATCATTCATAATTTTTTTTTTGCTAGACTTTAAGAAAGTTAAGGCATTGCTTGGTTCAGAGGATGATTTTAGAGTCTCTGCGGAGGAAGTCTTGCTCTTATTGAAAGATGGGGTATGGATGACTTCGGTTGAAAATGCCACAGCATTCACAGCAATGTAAAATATTGAGTAACAGAAAGTTTTTGCTTGTCTGTTATTTTTTAATTTTTTATTAATTACACTTTATTCATTTTGTATCCCCCCATAAGCCCCTCCCTCCTCCCTTCCCAATCCCACCCTCCTTCCCCTTTCTGCATGCATGCCACTCCCCAAGTCCACTGATAGGGGAGGTTCTCCTCTTTCTGATCTTAGTCTATCAGTTCTCATCAAAAGTGGCTGCATTGTCCTCTACTGTGGCCTGGTAAGGCTGCTCGCCCGTCAGGGGGAGGTGATCAAAGAGCAGGCCAATCAGATTATGTCAGAGGCAGTCCCTCTTCCCATTACTATGTAACCCAGTTGGACACTGAACTGCCATGGGCTACATCTGTGCAGGGGTTCTAGGTTATCTCCATGAATAGTCCTTGGTTGGAGTATGAGGCTCTGTGTTCAAATTTTCTTGTTCTGCTGCTCTCCTTGTGGAGTTCCTGTCCTCTCCAGCTCTTGCTATTTCCCACTTCTTACATAAAATTCCATTCACTCTGCCCAACAGTTGGCCATCAGGCTCAGCATCTGCTTTGATAGTCTGCAGGGCAGAGGCTTTCAGAGGCCCTCTGTGGTAGGTTCCTAGTTTGTTTCTTGTTTTCTTCTTCTGGCTTTTGGAAGCCCTCTGTAGAAGGTTCCTAGGTTGTTTCCTGTTTTCTTCTTCTTCTGATGTTCATCCTCTTTGCCTTTCAGGATGGGGATTGACCATTTTAGTTAGGATCCTCTCTCTTGCTTAGATTCTTTAGATGCACAGATTTTAGTGGGTTTGTCCTATGTTGTATGTCTATATGAGTGAGTATATACCGTGTGTGTCTTTTTGCTTCTGGGACAACTCATTCTGGATGATCCTTTCCAGGTCCCACCATTTACCTGCAAATTTCATGATTTCCTTAATTTTCATTGCTGAGTAATATTCCATTGTATAGATGTACCACAATTTCTGCATCTATTCTTCAGTTGAGGGGCATCTGCATTGTTTCCAGCTTCTGGCTATTACAAATAAGGATGCTACAAACATGGTTGAGCAAATGTCTTTTTGTGTACTTGAGCCTCCTTTGGATATATGCCTAGAAGTGGTATGGCTGGATCTTAGGGAAGTGCTATTCCTAGTTGCTGAGAAAGCACCAGATTGATTTCCAGAGTGGTTGTACAAGTTTACATTCCCACCAGCAGTGGAGAAGGGTTCCCCTTTCTCCACAACCTCTCCAGCATGTGTTGTCACTTGAGTTTTGATCTTGGCCATTCTGATGGGTGTAAGGTGAAATCTCAGGGTTGTTTTGATTTGCATTTCCCTAATAGCTAATGAGGTTGAGCATTTCTTTAAGTGCTTCTCTGCCATTCGATATTCCTCTACAGATAATTCTCTGTTTAGCTCTGCTAAAAGCTGCAAGAGAAAAAGGCCAAGTAACATATAATGGCAAACCAATTAGAATCACACCCGACTTTTCAACAGAGACTATGAAAGCCAGAAGGGCCTGGACAGATATCATGCAGACCCTAAGAGAACACAGATGTCAGCCCAGGCTAGTATACCCAGCAAAACTCTCAGTCCTTATAGACGGAGAAAACAAGATACTCAATGACAAAAACAAAGTTCAACCGTACCTGCAAACAAATCCAGCATTACAGAATACACTAGAAGGGAAAATACAACCCAAGAAAACTAGCTACATTCAAGAAAACACAGGATATAAATAGCCCCACTACAGTAAAACAAAAAGCAACCAAGCACACAACTATATGAACACAGCCAACATCAAATTCAAAGGATCTAACAGCCACTGGTCATTAATCTCTCTCAATATTAATGGACTTAATTCTCTAATAAAAAGACACAGACTAACAGAATGGATGCATAAACAAAACCCAGCAATCTGTTGTATACAAGAAACACACCTAAGTCACAAAGATAGACATTACCTGAGGGTAAAGGGATGGAAGACGGCTTGTCTGTTATTGTTTTTTTTTTTTTTTTTTTTGAGAAGTTTTAGATAAAATAGATTTGTGGAGCAAATAATGAACATGGTAGACATTTGCAGAAGGGAAGGAAAGATAACCATGACTTAGAAGACAGAGCAGAGTAATACTGTTTGTATGTAGTCTTGTACTATGGTAGATTAAATGGTTTTTATCCCAGGTATGCAGGGGTGGTTCACTATACGGAAATCCATCAATGTGATCCACCATATAAACAAACTGAAAGAAATAAACCACATCATAATCTCCCTAGATACTGAAAAAACATTTAACAAAATCCAACATCCATTCATGTTTAAAGTCTTGGAGAGATCAGGGATACAAGGCACATGTCTAAACAAAGTAAAGGCAATATACAGCAAGCCTATAGCCACTACCAAACTAATCAGAGAGAAACTTAAAACAATCCCACTGAAATCAGGGACAAGTCAAGGCTGCCCACTCTCTCCATATCTCTTCAACATAGTTCTCGAAGTCCTTGCTAGAGCAATACAACAGTTGAAGGAAATCAAGGGAATACAAATTGGAAAGGAAGAAGTCAAATTATCACTATTTGCAGATGATATGATAGTATATCTGAGTGACCCCAAAAATTCTACCAGGGAACTCCTACAGCTGATAAACACCTTCAGCAAAATGGCCAGATACAAAATTAACTCAAAAAAATCAGTAGCACTCCTGTATACAAAAGACAAAAGGGCTGAGAAAGAAATTAGAGATATAACACACTTCACAATAGCCACAAATTACGTTTTGCCTTTTGGTAACAAAACTCTACTTTATGTTCCAGAAAAGCTAGACTCTATGTGTTTTTAAATGCATATAAAGCTTAACAGTACTCAGTTCTTCCTAAGAATATTAATGATTGCTTCCCAATTAACATCATGTTCATAACTTTTAGCCAGTTGGTTCATCAAAGGCTGAAAAGAACTTGCTACATGGTTCTCTTTGTAGACACATAGATGGATTTTTAGCTATGAATTAACTTAGTAAGCCTTTCAAATATAAAGAATTTTCTTCTGCTAGTATGACTGACTGTCTATAAGGCTTCTTATCCTAAAAGTTAAAAAAGATAATTTTCCATCATTAAGGAAATGGATCTGAAATTAGAAAATAATCTGTACTCAAAATGTGCAGAACTGTTAGAAAGAAACATTTCTCCGTTAAGAAAACATTCAACCATGTAAATCTAGTGAAGCCTGTTTTCTACTTTGAAATGTATGTATATTGTGGGCAATGAGAAAGGCAGAAAGAACTTAGGAAATAAAAGGGACACTGGAGGCTCATGCCCAAAGAAGTTTCAATCACACTTTAAAATTAAGTGTCTTAAATCAGGATTTAATTTACAGTTTAAGATTTAATAACACAGTCATTTCATGTTAATTGAACAGCAATGGATCATTTACCAACCTGTTTAATGAGGTGTAACAACTATTGCATATAAAACATACCGACATTATTATTACACTGCCATTAAACTTCAATAAATCTGTTTGAATAATTATTGATATTTAAGTGCTATAAAATTGCTAACATAACTAGGTATAGTGACTTATATTTAATAAAAGAGGAATTTTATTGTACGAATGATTAAATTTCTAGGACCCTATTCCTATTTTTGTTTGGTGAAAAAAATCTTGAGAGGAGTTTAAAGTTTCAGCTTCAGTGCATGAATGAAGGGGCAGAATTCATCCGTTGGTAAAAGAAGCCATTATTGTGGTTGGTTTTACACTATCAGCTTTCTTAAAGGGCAAATCTCCTCTTTCAGTGAATTAATATAACTGGGAGAGGAGCCTCTCCCTTATTCTTTTGAGTAGAGGACCGTAAATCCTTACACCACTCTGCTCTTTCCCCATAGATAACATTGGAGAATCCCTGACTAAGAAAGTGACTTATCCAAGGTTCTCCAAAGCAGCATCCTTTATGTTGGGAAGGCTTTTGTTGCAAGCAAAGTTCAAGAGCCTGATGACCAAAAGGGGCATACACTGACACACTGTTTGATGTATGTGTCACTAGTTTGACACAGGGAAGGTGTGATTCTGTGAAGCTTAACTCTGAGTAAAACAGTGTTTATGATGCTGAAGCTGTATAGAAAAGAAAAGAAAAAAAAAAACTAAATGCATGTGAGAGAACGGAATGCAAGAGAAGTTTAGCAAGCTTGTGAGAAGTGGAACTGAGAGCAGGATTATCTTCACTATCAGTGACTTGAGATATTGGCATTTACCATATTTCATTTTCAACAACAATTTATTTTTTGTGTTATTGTTTCTCTGCTATTTTTAATATTATCTGTGAGATTATAATGTAATTACAAAATTTCTCCCTCCTCTTTTCTCCCTCAAACTCATTCATGGCTCCTTTTTTCCATTGATTTCTATGGCACGCATACACACGCACACACACACACACACACACACACACACACACATATGTATATACATCTATACCTATCTACAACCTTCTTAGTCCATTTAATGTAACTTCTTTGTTTGCAGGGCTAACCATTTGGCATTTGACAACCAATGTTGTGTTCCTCTTTGGGAAAGACCACCTCTCCTACTCCTAACTTTCTTCAGATTATTAGTATAGCATCTGTTACATTTGAGAGATGTGGTTGATTTTTCCCTTGGATAAATGGAATGAAGGTAATATTTTATTTTTCAAGTGTATTGTAGACAGAAATAGGTTAGGAATTCAGTAGAAGTGTGCTATTAGGCTAAATGGTATAGGAAAATGAGAACATATAAATCTACTCATCAATCAAAAAGGAGGAAATCATGAAATTTGCAAGCAAATGGTGGGATCTAGAAAAGATCATCCTGAGTGAAATATCCCAGAAGGAGAAAGACAAACACGGTATATACTCACTTATATAGACCTATAAGATACGATAAACATAATGAAATCTATACACCTAAAAAAGATAATCAAGAGAGCGGACATGGGGTAAGATTATCAATCCTCATTTAGAAAGACAGATGGGATGCACAGGAGGGAATGAGGGAGCGGGATACAGCTGGGACACAAAGTTAACAAAATGTAACTAAAAAGGAAAATAAAATTAAAAAAGAAAAAAGAAAAAAAAAAAAAAAGAAAGACTCTAACTAACAGTGTTTTCAAAGCAAAGACTCATGACCAAACCTTTGGCAGAGTACAGGGAATCATAAGAAAGAAGGGGAGTTAGTCTGATGAGGAAAGGATAGGAGCTCCACAAGGACCAAATATATCTGGGCACAGGGTCTTTTCTGAGACTGACATGTAACCAAGGACCATGTATGAATGTAACCTAGAACCTCTACTCAGATATAGCCTGTGGCAGCTCAGTAACCAATTGGTTTCCCATAGTGAGGGGAACAAGGACTATTTCTAACAGGAACTCAATGACTGGCTCTTTGGCCTCCCCACCCCCCAAGGGAGGAGCAGTCCTGTTAGGCCACAGAGGAGAGCTTTGCAGCCAGTCCTGAAGATACCTGATAAAACAGGATCAGATGAATGAAGAGGAGGTCCCCCCTATCAGTGGATTTGGCAAGGGGCACAGTGGAGATGAGGGAGGGAGGGAGGGACTGGGAGGGAATGAGGGATCGGGATACAGCTGGGATACAGAGTTAAAAAAATGTAACTGATAAGAAAAAAATAAAATTAAAAAAATATATACAATTAATTATAAACTAATATTTTAAATATTTTTTCTCCCCTTAATGTACTCTTTGTGAGTGATATAGTATTATTGAGTTTAGGAAACACGTTTTACAGTAGATCCTTGGAAGTTGTTTTTCTTACACAATGTTTCACTGATCGACAGCCCAGCATTTGCCTCTCCTAAGTGTTGGCTGACTTTTCCTCAGGACATGTGAACAAGCATGTATGCATTGCAGTTGGGGCATGAGAAACAGAGAAAAGAAATTATTGCAATCAAGCCTAGCAGGGTGAGGCAGTCAGGTTTTTGTATGCTATTTATAGGAGCATAAGTGACTCAAGTGCAGCTGCACCACTAAAGCTCCCGTGGCATGATGGGCTCCTAAGCCAGAGAATGTATATAGAGCATCACCTCTACCCAGGACTTCTCTCGGAGAACCCAGTAGGAATGGGGCATTCCCCACCCAAATCAGGCCTGGACCTACTCAATTTCACAGAGACAAAAGCCAGGTCATATTACAATCAGTTAAGCTTCATGTTTCCCCACCGGAGAACTGTCATCTCAGAAATCACATGACCAGCAGTCTGCTACTTTAACTGATATGTTTGCGAAGTCCCTGCATCCTGCCTCTACAACACTTCCCCAGGCACGGCTTTGGTGTTAGAATTGCCTTACTCACTGCGGGAGATCATGTATCCTGAGATCACCAGTGAGCAATGACCGATTTGGGTTAGGAACCCACACCATATCATGAGTGATGACTCACAAAAGCATTATTCCTGAAGTTACAGGCAGCTTCAGAAAAAAGGCCTATCTCCACAGCACTTGTTGATTGCTTATATAATCCTGCTAAGGAACTGTGTAAATCATGCAACTTTCTGAGCTTCCAAATTCCTGTGAAGTTTTTTGAATCTTCTGAGTCTTCTTACCTTCTTGGATTTTATGAGTCAATATCTGACACTTGAGTATCATGTATGAGTTCCTAATGAGAGCTTTTAATGTGGTCCTAAGTGTAGTGGGAACCATATTTTATTTTCCTCATGTTGTAGAAGTATGTCCTACACAAATAGCATAGAAAGAAAGGATAAGTAAAGATTTATCATCTTACCCTGGGTTCTCCTTCTTGCTTAGCTTCTTTAGGTGTACAGATTTTAGTATGTTTATCGTATCTTATAGGTAGAGTATCCACTTATATGTGAGTATATACTATGTGTGTCTTTCTGCTTCTGGAATACCTCACTCAGGATGTTCTTTTTAGATCCTATCATTTGCCTGCAAATTTCATGATTTCCTTGTTTTTAATTGCTGAAAAATATTTCATTCTGTAAATATAACAATTTTTGTGTTCATTCCTCTGCTGAGGGACATCTGGATTGTTTCCAGGTTCTGGCTATTACGAATAAAGCTGCTACAAACATGTTTGAACAAATGTCCTTGTTGGGTATTTGAACATATTTTGGATATATGCCTAGGAGTGGTATAGCTGGGTCTTGAGGAGGGACTATTCCTAACTGTCTGAGAAAGTGCCAGATTGATTTCCAAAGTGGTTATAAAAGTTTACATTCCCATCAGCAAAAAGAAGGGTTCCCCTTTCTCAACAATCTCTGAGCATGTGTTGTCACTTGAGTTTTTGATCTTTGCCATTCTGATGGGTGCAAGGTGAAATACTAGGGTCATTTTGACTTGCATCTCCCTGATGGCTAAGGACATTGTTTCTTTAAGTGTTTCTCTGCCATTCTATATTCCTCTACAAAGAATTATCTGTTTAGCTCTGTACCCCTTTTCTTTTAATTGAATTACTTGATTTGTTGCTTTTTAACTTCTTTAGTTCTCTATATATTCTGGATATTATCCCTCTGTCATATATAGGGTTGGTGAAGATCCTTTCCCAGCCTTCCATAGATAGCCTCTGAATGACTCTTCCTAGCAGTGTATCAAATCAGATGCTGAGACATATATCCAAACCTTGGGCAGAAAGCAGGGAATCATATGAAAGAAGGAGCGGTTAGTAAGACCTGGAGAAGACAGGAGCTCCACAAGGACCAAATATATCTGGGCACAGGGGTCTTTTCTAAGACTGATTCTCCAGCCAAGGACCATGCATGTATATAACCTAGAACCTCTGCTCTGATGTAGCACATGGCAGCTCAGTATCCAAATGGATACCATAGTAAGGGGAACAGGGACTGTCTCTGACATGACCTCTCTTTGACCTTCCCTGACCCAACCGTGGGAGGAGCAGCCCTGTTAAGCCCCAGAGGAGAACATTGCAGCCAGTACTAAGCTAGGTTTAGATGGAAGGGGGGGAGGACCTTCCTTATCCTTGGACTTAGGAGGAAATAGGGGAAGAAAGAGAGGGAGGATGGTATTGAGAGGGAATGAGGGAGGAGGCTACAGCTAGGATACAAAATAAATAATCTGTAATTAAAATAAAAAATAATTAAAAATCTAGAAAAAAGAAAGGATAATACTAGTCTAATGTAAATTCTGGTTATGTGTTATAGAAAATTTATGGACAGAGATTTGATGAAGTACAAGCTGTAACCTCTGCAATTGCAAGGTATGGGCAGAAAGAGAATTAGCTCATTGTCATCTTCTGATATATTGAGTTCAAGGTCAGCCAAGACATTTTTGTAGAAGTCTAGATTATGCCATCAAGGACATCAATTGTGTAAGGAGGCTTGACTGAAATAAGCATTTCAAAGCAAGTGGTATGTTTGAAAGACATTTTGTGTGGACCTATGTCACAACATAATTTTTAAAAATTGGAAAATAAGTAAGTCTATGCTGTTGAGCCGGAGAAGTTTCTAAGTGAGCAAAGTACTTGCTGAATATTCATGAGAAACTGAGTTTGGATCCCTTGAATATACATAAATTCATGCATGATAATGAATGTCTGTAATGCTTATACTACTACTATAAAATTAAAGGTGGAGCAAAAGACTGTCTGGAAACTCAAGGTCAGCTATCCTGTAGCATGTATTACGAAACAAAAAGATCTGTCTCGAAATGATGGTATGTAAACTAATGTTGTTCTCTGACCATTACAGGTGCCATACTGCCTGGGCCCACACTCACACACAAAACCGTAGACACACTTAGCACATACATGTGCATTTGATATAAGAAAGAAAACCTCTGTATTCTTATTTGGTAGATAGAATGATCTCATTTTTAAATGTCCTCTTACAGGACAACAACAACAGCAACAAAAAGTTTACACTTACTAATGGAAAACACAAGTCCGTGGCAGGTTTTAAGTCACCAAATGTCTTGTCAAACATGACCTCCTGCCAATGTTCATTTTTTGTTATCAGTGTATGAGTTAAATTCATGAGACCTGAGAGTACTTCTTGTCTTCATTTCTCTCTATCTCTAATTAGGTTTTGGAAACAGGTCAACATATGTCTCACTTGACATTTGACTATGCAAATTCCTTATCATAATATGCTCTTGCTATTTTGCTCTTATTCAAAGGTAGAATTTCTCCAGGTCTCTCAGCCTAGATAGAAAGTAGAATTGAAATATTAACTTTCAGGAATTGTATAATAGAGGTGTTAAAGCAGTCTTTTTGTGGCAAGTATGAACATTGAAGATGGACATCTGAAAAAATAATAAACACAAATGTCATTATGGGGGAGTACCATGGATGATCACCTATGCAATATCCATATTTAGATTTCATCCAGTATTCAAATATTCAATGATCATTTAAAATTAATCCAATATTCATGTTTCATAAAGCAGATTCATATTTGCTTCAGAAGCACTGTAGCTGTGAGAACACAGTTGTAGCATCCTTGCCTAGGATCCCTGAGGCTCTAGATTTAAATCTTATACTGTAGCAAATAAGTGAATGAAAAAATAAAGAAGTGTGTATATGAGCCTACAAGTACAGAATGCAGAAGATTCTAACAATGATCTCTTCCAACTTCTAGGAGAGTTGTTTGATTACCTAGGTAATCCTACTAAGATATGTCAACCTTAGAAATTCTTAGGTAATAGAAGGAATTGTAATGAAATACATATTTTAAGGAATGAGAGGCAATTTCAACCACAATCATTCACAATTGTTTTTATGCACTCAACTACATAGACATAAACACACAAAGCCATTGGAGGGGAGGATAAATAGGCAAAGGAGGAAAAAGAGTTGTAGGTTTCCTCCATGTATCATACAGTGTTCATCTTTTCTTTTGAAAAAAAAGTATTTTATGTATAACAGCATTTGCATACCTAACAGGAAGAAACAATTTTGATTATGATTACTGAATTTACTAGATTCTAATGTGTCTTCCCATATTTTCCAGAAGCAGAGTCCAGTGTTTCTAATGCAGTGACTTTGGAAAGTATCTATGAACAACAAAGGCAAACACATACACGTTTCCTTTACGTAAAACATAACATGATTCCTGTGACATGTGGTGTGAACCGATGATGCTTCCCAAAGAAGGTTGGTGCAGACACTATATCAGAGAGTGGATGGAGATACTGCTTTAAAGACAACTCAGGGAGGAATTTAAATATGCTCATTCTGATTCAGGAAGTATTCACTTTGAAGATCCATTTTGCTCTAAGCATTTTTGAATGGCAGGTAACATATACAAAGGGAAAGGCAAACAACAAAAGGGTTCAGAAAGATTTATATCCCATGTTCAAGTAAACCAAAAGGAGATGAGGCTGTAGGGGGTAGCAGATGGGAGCTCAATTCTTGAGGAAAAATAACAATGAACACTGCTGAAAGGATGGTGGAGCTGAGCGCCGGCCAGCTAACTAGAAACTTTATAAAAGTTAGAAATGCCCCTGTGCTTCCCAACTAAGATTGAGTGAGCAGAATCTTGTACAAGTTAAAAAATACTTATTTTTTGAGTAATTAGAAGGTTTGAAACTTTTGTTCCATGAACAAAATGAAGTTATCTAGTGTTCATGTATCTATGTGTGATAGATGAATATAGTATTATGTGTGATTTTGGGTTCAGACAGAGAGCAAAGCATATCCTAGAGAGCAGCAGAACCAATATACAAATGCTGATTATAATCTGAGAAAAGATGGTTACATACCCTGGAATAATCAAATCTTTCCAACATAAACATTAGGGCAAGAACCACTGCTTATCAGTATAAAAATCAACCCTGACAATGCAGCCACTTCTGATGAGAACTGATAGACTAAGGTCAGAAAGAAGGAGAGGAGGACCTCCCTATCAGTGGACTTGGGGTGGGGCATGAATGCAGAAAGGGTCGGAGGGTGGGACCGGGAGGGGAGGAGGGAGGGGTTTATGGGGGGATACAAAATGAATAAAGTGTAATTAATAAAAAAAAATCTGCTTCTAATCTAAAGACTGGAACAACTTGTGAACAGTCAAAAAACAAAAATAACCAAACAAGGAGAAGTAACTTGATGAAGTATTAAAAATATAAACAATAAGTCACAAAATGGATACAGAATATTCAGGAATTAAATAAATGATTAACCGTTAAAAATAAAAACATTTGTTGTGATTTAAAATAAAACTGAATTTCAACTTTAGACCGATAATATCATTATGGATATGGATTCTTGATCAGTAGGAAATGCATACCCAATTCCTTTTGCATGAATAAATGTAAGAATCCAAACTGGAAAAGTTGTTAAAGCCATCTGAACTGACAATAAAAGACTAGAGATGATAGGAGATATGATGCATTTAAGGGCATATTAAGTGATGTGAATGGATGGCTAAAAAAATAAAACACATATTCTATTTTCCATAAGACTGCAAGGGGATTTCAATGAGGTAAAATAAATTCTGACTTCAAAATATAAAGGGCTAATACCATTCATGGTGTGCTTGCTAGTTTTATATCAATTTGATGCAAGCTATAGTAAATTGAGAAATTGCCTCCATAAGTTATGAGGGTAGGAAAGCCTACAGAGTATTTCCTTAATTAGTTATTGCTGTAGGTGGACCTAGACCACGGTGCCTGCTGCCATCCCTCCTCTGGGGATTCCAGGTTCTATGAACAAACTATGTGGAACAAGCCAGTAAACCGGAATCCACCAGAGCTTTGCATTAGTTGCTACATCCATATTTCTGCCCAGTTTGAATTCCTGCCTTGGCTTTCGTCAATGGGTCACAATCTGTTTATTGACTAACCCACCAAGACAATATTCCAGTTCAAATTTGGGGGTATAGTTTGTAGCGGATGCATGCAGTTTTCATAACAAAGTCAATTTTTAAAACAAAATCATGAAATGTTTAGTCAGAGCCTGCTGTAATAAAAAATTCATAAAAATCCTAACTGACGAATTTATAAATATTATGAAGCTTTCATAAATTACAACTCCAATCAACAGTGAGATTTAATGAAGTAGAGCTGCATGAATCAGTGTTTGAAATTATGGAACAATATGAGGTTAAAGTCAGTAGTTTGTAGAATGATAACTGTCAGAATGTAGGAGTGCTTATGAAAATTGTAAGGATGTATGCCAGACAATGTTGTAGATTATAATTTTGCATTAAACGATGAAAGCATGGAGAATAAAGAACTCTAGTTATAACTCTTTGGAGTAAGCTAGGGATATGTTTAGGAAATGACTCAGAAGGTTGTATCTGTATTTATAAGGTTTTACTTTCCCCAGAAATGTAATAAGAATAACACAAAACAAATACAGCATCCAACTAAGGGTAATTAGTCTGAGCAGATGATACATCATAGTTAGTCATCTTAGTACATGAATTTTCTGCAATCGGATGTAATTTATGATTAAGAAAAATGCATGTGAATAAATACATATTAAGGAATGGAAAGAAGGCAAAACTGGGTCTTTAGCATAAAGCTCCCTTGCATGTCCCCAAGATTACTAACTGCCTGCCTTCTAACCTTTCTTAGCTACTGGGACCACACTGATATCACAGTCCTCTGTACCATACATATTTGAGCTTTCACTCATCCCGAGTCTGAACAGGCAAATGCATGTCAGATATGCCCTATGAAGCCCTGAAGAGCTTTATATTGCTGCACAGCTGGAGCAATGCTTTCTGACTTCCTGGGTCATGCTCTCTCCTCATATCCTTGTCCATTTACTCTGTATTTTTCTCTTAAAGGGTTTGGAGCAGTGCACAGGATGATATTTCCTCTTCTTGAGGCAAAATTATTCGTTTGTGTTTTTTTTTTTTGGTGCCTTTGTTCAATACATTAAAAAATGTACAATAAAATAAATATCCAACATTTGACTATTCCTCACTGTACATATTAGCTAGGGACTCCAGGGCTAAGAAAATATTTCCAACACTTTCTTATAGATGCCATAAATAAAATAATATAATAAAATAAAAATAAAAGGTCACCCATTCAACCAGTCAACTTCTAAAAAAATAAGACTGTGGGTTGCTCAGCACAAAATAGAACACACAGCCTTCCTCCTAAGGCTCAGTAGTCTTACAAAGGAAGCTGAAGAGTCAGTTCTTTAAGGTGTGTTCCCAGGTAGACTGAGCTTTCTTCATTGCTTGACCACACACCCAAGAGCTCATGGATTGAATCAAGGAGTTCAGAAAAATGAGATCACAAAGGATGGCTAATAGGGAATGATTCAGCGAGCCTAGGAAGAGGTTGGGGTGAAGGTGATTCAGTTACTTGAAAGAAATTCTCAAAGAAATTTTAAAAAGTTCTTAAAGTGTAAATGATAACCTGGATGTAGTAATGAGAACCTATACTCTCATCACGTTTGAGGTGGAAGCAGAAAGAAGAGGAGATCAAGACCACCCTCAGCCAAACTGTATGCAAGGCAAACTGAGCTAATGAAAATATCTCTAAACACACACACACACACACACACACACACACACACAGATTCATACATGTGTGCACGCACACACATACGCTCTCCAATGCAAGGTAAGAGATAAACTTTGAATTTAAACTGTGTATAAAACTTGATGTTTTATAGCAGCAGCAGCAGCAGCAGCAGCAGCAGCAGCAGCAGCAGCAGCAGCAGCAGCAAACTTACACTAGCTTCAGTGTGCTTCCCTAATGATTCTGCTCTGCAGCTTACTAAGAGGTGTGCTTGGAAATTTTGCTGAACCTCCCTGTGCTCAATGATATCATCTCATAATTACACATGAGCTTGAAAGCTTTCCCATAACACTTTAAGCGGAACCAGTAACTAAATAATGAAGCTATGTTCCTTTGCTGTTTTGGGAGAATTGGAGGTGTTCTTTCTCTCTCTCTCTCTCTCTCTCCAATATATTTCTTTTTAATTTTTATTTTATTTTTGTTAATTACAAATTATTCACTTTGTAACTCAGCTCCTCTACCAATCCCACCCTCCCTCTGTCATCTTCTCCTATACTCCTCCCCCAGTCCAATGATAGGGGAGGTCCTCCTCCTCTTCCATCTGACCCTAGTCTATCAGGTCTCATCAGGACTGGCTTTTTGGTGTTCCTTTGTGGACTAGTAAGGCTGTTCTCCCCTCAGGAAGAGTTGATCAAAGAGCCTGAACATGAGTTCACGTTAGAGACAATCCTTGTTCCTATTACTGGGGAACCTTCTTGGACACTGAGCTGCCTTGGGCTACTTCTGTTTGGGGTATCTAAGTTATCTCCATGCATGGTCCTTGTTTGGAGTATCAGTCTCAGAAAAGACCCTTGTGCTCAGAATTTTTGGTTCTGTTGCTCTCCTTGTGGAGCTCCTGTTACCTCCGAGTCTTTCTATCTTCCACTTCTTTCATAAGATTAATTCATTCTTCCTTTGTTTCTCTCTTTCTAGCTTTCAGAACGTGATAATTACTTGTAACTCTTCTTCTTCCAGGGATGGAACTTTGTGGGTTTCCTGCCTTCCACATTAGAATTTCAACTGGAATTGGAATTGTTCAGGGCTTTAAGGTTATATGGGTGTGAATGTACCTATTACCATGTCATAAACCTCATGTAGAAGAGAGAACAACTTCATGGAGTAAATTCTCCTCTCAAGAGTGTAAGTTTGGGGTGCTAAGTCATCAGGCTTTGTTAAAAGTGAATTTAAGAAATGGCCCAGCATTGCTCTCCAGCTGAACATCTTCATATGTTAAGTTTTGAGTCACATTTTTGTAACACTCGACGTATGTTTTTTAATTTACTTTCATCTTTGTGCATATGTCTGACTCTGTGTCTCTACCATGTTATGGGGAGTGAGACCTACAGAGCTCAGAAGAGAGGAGTTGGAGCCTGTGGAACTGCAGTTACAAGTGGTTGATAATTACCCAATTTGAGCTTTGTGATCTGAACACGTATCTATCAGAAAATCAGGAAAGATTCTTTTCTTAACTTTTTTCTTTTTAATTTATTTTTATTTTTTTAATTACAGTTTATTCACTTTGTATCCCCCATGTACTATCCTCCCTCCTCCCCTCCCAATCCCATCTTTCCTCTTCCACACCTGTGTCCCTCTCCCAGTCCACTGATAAGGGAGGTCCTCCTCCCCTTCCCTCTAATCCTAGTCTATCAGGTCTCAATCAAGAGTGACTACATTGTTTTCTTCTGTGGCCTGGTAAGGCTGCTCCTCCCTCAGGGTGAGGTGATCAAAGAGCAGGCCAAACAGTTCCTGTCAGGGACAGTCCCTGCCCCCTTTATTATGGAGGCCATTTGGACACTGAACTGCTATAGCGTACCTCCATGCAGGGTTCCAGGCCATCTCTATGAGTGGTCCTTGGCTGGAGTATTAGTTTCAGAAAAGACCCCTGTGCCCAGACATTTTGGATCTGTTGCTGTCCTTGTGGAGCTCCTGTCCCAGGAAGGATTCTTAAGCCATACGCCATTGTTCTGGCTTCTACCATTGCAATTTAGTGTCACCCAAAGTCATACTAGTACTTACGAGTGTTTGTAAATGAACACATAGTGTCTACCTTTTCATGTATTCTCTATTTTACCTTATCCCTTAGGCAAAAAACAAATGGTGAAGTAATATAGGTATTTGACAAGGCAAACTGTATTTATATAATGTAAACTACATATCCTAAAATTATATTCCTGTGTCCAATTAAACTCTCAGGCTATTTTGTGAAGAATGCCACTATTTGTAGTATGTTTCTGCTGTGTAAAGCACATGATGAATACTCCAGAAAAACCCACTTTTAGAGTTCAAAGCTACAGATCATTGAATACAATGCCAAGAAAATTAAATGTGTGCCCAACTAGCAAAGTGTTGTAAGTGAATTTGAAGGGCTCTCAAGAGCATATCAGTCAGAAAATGCCATCAACTCAGCACAGTTTACCTCCTCAGCCCTTTATAAAAAAGAATTATTGGGGAACCCAAGGTTAGAAATGATAGCTCTTCTCCAGTATAAGAGAAGACCATTGTGTTTATGAAGCTGCCTCATTTAACAGTCTCTTTTGAATGTGAAGTGTTCTAAAATGTATGTAAAACTTATACTAGATTTATTCAGTCTTCAGAGAACTTAGCTAAAGAGGCTCTGTGACCTTCTGAAATTCTTAAGATGAATATTTTGCTCATAATTCTGAGAGCTTCTTGGATTTTGTATGACTTTGACAAGTAACTTTGAATACAAAGGGGAAAATAAGTGCTTGCATGCAAGTCTTATTTATGTCAAATAAAGTTAGGAACTCTGTGTCTTCTAACCTCAGAATTCTATTTAACACTTATTTCACAGGTGAGGACACTGAGAAAAAGAAAGACAAAATAAGACATTAATCTATGAAAGCTAGGAAGATAGTAGAAGACAGAACAGATAGTCAAAGCTCACAGAGCTCTCCAAACCAGTGTGGTGAACCAGTGCCTCTCTGGACAGAAAGGTCTGTGAGGACCAGAAATCTTTCTTGGAGTCCTTGGCAAATTTCAGTATAAATAATCTATCAGTGGTCAAAGTCAGGCTTTCTGTCTCCCAAGCATTCTTTGAGTGCCTACAGCAAAAGTGCTTTTGAGCTAGAAATTGCAATATACAGAATATTCTGTTAATTTAAATCTTCATAGAAGTGGTACCTTCTTCTTTGTGTTTAGGGTACAAATATTTCAAAAAACAAATTCATGTTAAAATATGATTATTGTCTTCCTAAAGTTTAAAATTTACTGACCATTTTATCTGCTAGAAAGAAAGGACACAAAACATCAGAAAGCAGTTTTCCCTCTCCCTCAAGAATTTATAATCATAGTTTAAAGGACACAGATGAAACATTTTAAGAAAACCTTGCCCACTGAAGTTGGTTGGTGTGACTCCTAGAATCTTTCTTCCATCACCTCCCATCTTCTTCTGATTATGGGTGCATTTTTCAAATCGGGTACCCATGCTTTTTTCAGTGAAAAGCTGCATAATGGTTATCTTCCATTGTCTACTTTGTTGATTAGAAAAACATGAAGCGATTCAAACAGCTGTTTAAAGTGGATCTGTCAAAATTTGCTGGTGGTTTAAGATGATCAAAGATTACCCTGAGAGAAAAATAGCCATAAAATTCAGAAAGACAGAATGGGGTGGTCTCCAAAGTCGGCTTCATTGGCTACCAGACAGTGTACTGTGCACCAAGGAATGTAAGGGCATTGTCCAGGTATCTGAAACAACTTAAAAGCCCCTGAGGAAAGTATGTTAATGAGAACCCTGTAATAATTCTATAATACAAAATATATCCTATGTCATAACAGTCCCCTGCTTCCATTTTCTTAAAATCCTTGTTGCTATTCTGGGATAAAATGAATGTGTCTGATGGAATTAGAGTGTCCACACAAGTTCATGCCACATTGGTTCATAGATCTGTAGTCAATTTGAGAGAGACGGCACATCATTCTCAAAGTAGAATTTCAGACTCAAAAGAGTAGGGGTCACCATTCCAAGAGGGAGAAATATTGAAAGTTTGTGAGGAGATTTTGTTGAAATATATGTATTTGGTCCCTGACAATTCTGAAATTAGATGGTTTTCAATAGTAAAAGGAAAATTATTAATAGAATATTGTTTAAAGTGTTCCTTTAAAAACACATATTACAAATTAAAGAAGAGTAAAACGTGTCCTATGGCTGTTACATAGTAGCTTCAAATCATTGTCTGTAGGCTTTAGTTTATTAGTTGCCGAAAGTAGGTGTCATAATGTTTTGTTGCTGTCACCATGTATACTCAGGAACATTCTACTGGAGAATTAATGCTGTGTTCATGGTTTCTTTTTCATCACAGTAACTCAGGTTCTTGGAAACAGTGTACATTATATTTGTTGTGTTATAATCTCATGTAGGAAAAAAAATCATACTTCTGAAGATCATAGCCCTGCTAAATTACACAATGTAATGAGATAATACAATCTGTCTCTGTCAACATCTAAGGCCAGAAAAAAGTAACATTCCAGTATTAAGGGCAACTGAAAAACTGATTACTATACTCAGATTTTTTTTTAAATATCACAATGGCTATACAATTGAAGTTACATGCACAAAAATGAGACATAGAATAAATCAAAGGAAACAATTTGATGTATTTTTACTATAAGACCACACACACAAGTACACAACTACACATACACACACGTATACACACACACACAAGTATACAACTACACATACACACACGTATACACACACACACACACAATGTGGGGGGAGGTAAGAGAGAGGGAAGGGAAAGGAGGTACTAAATAGAAGAGAATGTCTATATCCTTTCAGTGAGATTTTGTTTAATAATTTACATCTTTATCAGAAAAAAAAATGTTAAGTAGACCAGTGAATAATGGTACAGGAGTGAATACCAAATACAGTACTAGGAAAAGTTATTTTTAGGAAGAGTTAGTTTTCAAAATGGAAATTTAAATGATAAAGTTTCTAGTGTATTACTGTGCAGGTTTGATCATTGCCCTGTTCTTAATGTCAAGTATATCTTACTCATTCATAGAAAAAAAATTAAGATTGTTGGTGTTTGTATTGAGTTTGTTGTTGTTGTTTTTGCATGGTAGTGGATAAATCCTTGAAGACATTTCAAGAATGGCAATAAATTCAACTGTCCGCACAGTATTATTTAAATATTAATATTACCAAGAAGAAAACTGATATTAGCTTGCAGGATATTTTTTTCTTGAAAAAAAAACACTTAAAATTTGTCTTTTTATTGGAAAAAGAGAGATTATTTACTTTAGACTCCACCTGTGCATAATGGAGACAATTATCAGCCTAAGTCTATAAAGAAAATAAGAAAGTAAAGAAATAAGTAAATGGAATAATTTCATCTAAAAGAAAGTTACAAAACATGAAGAACTCGGGTAAGTTGCTGGATACTGGTATCTTATAAAATCTTTACCCAGAATTAGTACCCCAATTCTAGGTCTCCCCCAAACCAAGAACAAGTGGCTGCCAACATTTTCTCCTTACTAAGAATTTTCATCGAAAGAAATAATTTTATTTTATTTCTTTCCTTCTTTGTTTTTCTTCTTATTTCCAGTTCTTTGAGATGAAATTTTTCTGTGTAGCTTTGTCTTTTCTGGACTCGCTTTGTAGAACAGGCTGGCCTCGAACTCACAGAGATCCACCTGCCTCTGCCCTCCCACGTGCTGGGATTACAGGTGTGCTCCCTTGTGCCTGGCGAACAAAATCATTTTACATAGCTGTCTTTTAATTATTTTCAATTGCTCGTGTGTGTGTACATGTGTGTGCGTTTATGTGCACATGAGTGCAGGAGCCCATAGAGACCAGAGATGCTGAACGATCTGTTGCTGTAGTTACAGACAGTTGTGTTGAGCAGCTCAGCACACATTCTGAATACGAAATTTAGGACCTCTGAAAGTACAGCAAGTTATCATAACCCTTGAGACAGAACGAAATGCCTCTAAAACCACAGTTCCAGGAAGGTATAATATAACTCTATGGCAAGCTAAAAGTTTCTAATTCTAAATTGTTTTAAAATCAAATTTTATGATGCATATTACCACATGTCTGAATAGCCCTCCCGGACACAGTTTCTCAGGAACACAAAGCAATTCAGATTCCTCAGTCCTTGTTTCATGTCGGATGAAAGAGGGGTCAGAACACATTTGGAGCTCACATAGTTTCTCTATTGCTTCATGAAGAATTGGAGCCATGAAGAAACATGCTCATTTTGCTTATTGAACATTGACTAGAATCTATTACAACCTCACTTAACTTCAGGGTAGGTGAAGGGAAAAAAAAAGAAATGGACCGCATGCCTATAAAAGTATACAAAAGCTTTAATTTAATAAGAATAATGAAAATATTTAAAATGTTTATAATGTTTTAGCCATTGAATTACCAACAATAAATTTGTGCAAAAGATAATAATTAATACATTACATGCTTATTTATTATTATTAATGATATAATATATTCATTATTAATATCATTAATACAATGTATTAATAATATATTGATATTATTATAATATTATATATTATAATATGTTATATTATATATTATAATATTATTAATATATATTAATGATATATTATTAATATAGTACATGCTTATTTAAATGTGATTTTAAATTTTGAAATACTTGCTTATCCTGAAACCAAAAATTTCTGCCCTAGACATATACCCTACATACAAAATTCATACATCTTTATTATATCTTGAATATACCATCTTGGACATTTAGGGAACCCTGTTGATAACAGTATTGTATAGTAAGAAACAACTTAGATGCCCATTAACAAGAGAATGTCTCAAGAATGATTAAAATCTTTACACAATAGAATCAAATTTACTGCATATGGTAGGATTCTATACATGTATATATATGTGTGTATATATATATATATATATATATATATATATATAAAACAATCTCAAAAATGCTCAACAAAATATTCAGAATATTTACACATTTTCATTAACACATAACATACATTTATGTGTGTTTCTAATATGATGCGATTTCCAAGGAAAGCTAAATTTATAATGATTAAAATTTTGCATTTGTAAACCAAAATGGAGATAAAAATAATTTATTTACCAGATTCTTTGGAGAAAGGAGACGTGATAAAAGCCAGCACATGATTAAAATATATTAAGTCTCCTCAGAGGGAGGGTGAAATTGGGAGGAAGTGAGGGAGAGTGCTACAGCTGGGCTACAAAGTGAATGAACTGTAATTAATATAAAAAATTAAAATATTAAGTATTAATTTAGCTTCTGGTTCTGTTTGTGAGTTCTAGTCCATTTTCCACATACATGCAATTATTTTTGACCCTCGGGAAAACATACAATCTCATTTACAATATGGTACAAAACATTTACGTTTACAAAACATGAAAGTTTAAAATGTTTGTGCTAACAACTCCAGAGAGAGACTCAAAGGAATCCTAGGTGTTTATTTACGTTCTTTCCCCACCTATCACACAGTTGTTCCTTCATGGAAAGAAGACATGGAGCATCAAGGATTTCCAGGAAGAATCAGAAGCATGCACCAGGAAACAGGGATAAGAGAAACATCCTCCCAGGCCTAATTGTTCACATGTGGCAGAAGGACACAGGAAAAAGATCTGAAAGCAAGACATGGGTAGCTTCATGCCATACAAAGGGGCTTTCTTTTATTTTAATTTCTTGCCAATCAGATTTCACTTACCATATATCAACAAGGAAAAATAGTCACCCTTTATGTGACTTCAGAAGAACTTTATGATTTAAGGAAACAACTCAAATAAAAGTCTCCTTATATAGCCAACAAAGGTGAGAAGCTGAACAAATGTTTACTATCTTAAAAGAAAAAGAAGGTAGCGCCAGCCAAGGATGTTCATCTAATACAGGTATAAGTTCAGCCCCAAAATCCATATGGAAAAAGGAAACAGCTCTTGAATATTGACCTATGACAGGCACACATGTGCTCACACATACAAAAGGGCATAGGTAAGTAAATAAAAAAAATACATAGAAATTACAATTTTGAAGATAAGGTACATATACATGATGTACTAATCACCTTCAGATTCAAGTTGCTGAGTGAACCACCCCTTGACCTCCACTCAGTATAAAAGAGCTAATGAGAATGTAGTTTTTAGGTCAGTGCATACAGGAAACAACCTTGAAACCTGCCACAGAGGGCCTCTGAAAGCTTCTGCAGTATAGACTGTCAAAGCAGATGCTGAGCCTGATGGCCAACTGTCCGGCAGAGTGAATGGAATTTTATGTAAGAAGTGGGAAATATTAAGAGCTGGAGGGGACGGGAACTCCACAAGGAGAGCAACAGAACAAGATAATTTGAACACAGGGAACTTCACAGAAAATCATACTCCAACCAAGGACTATTTGTGGAGATGACCTGGAACCCCTGCACAGGTGTAGCCCATGGCAGTTCAGTGTTCAAGTGGGTTACATAGTAATGGGAAGAGGGACTGCCTCTGACATAATCTGATTGGCCTGCTCGTTGATCACTTCCCCCTGAGGGGGGAGCAGCCTTACCAGGCCACAGTAGAGGACAATGCAGCCACTTTTGATGAGAACTGATAGACTAAGATCAGAAAGAAGTGGGGAACCTCCCCTATCAGTGGACTTGGGGAGTGGCATGCATGCAGAAAGGGGAGGGAGGGTGGGATCGGGAGGGGAGGAGGGAGGGGCTTATGGGGGGATACAAAATGAATAAAGTGTAATTAATAAAAAATTAAAAAAATAATAATAAAAATTTAATTTAAAAAACTGTTAAATCACAAGCATCTTGGAGAATTAGGCTATTGTTGTCTTTCTTCAAAGTACTTCACACTCAACACAGCTTATTATCAACATATTTTGAAACACTGGCATATATCATGTAGACAAAAGGTCACTGTGTATTTCAAATGCTGATTTCTGTATCACCAGTATCTGTTTGCAATCCTTGTTCTGACAATCAACTGTCTCAATGTTGTGTAGACACTGCTCCCTAATTGTCACTATGTGGCAATAAAGCAGTTTATAGCCAATATGATGAGGGGAGGAAGAGAACAGGGCTGGACTTCCTGCCAGCCATGGGAGGAGGAGTTAGAAGAGGAAGTAGACTCAATGCTGGGCAGATGTCTAATAGACATCATCAGACGTGAGGTGGAGCAGGGAAGATACAGAGTGCAAGTATCCTTGGGATGCGTAAGGGGAGGGAACCAGATTAGTGTAGAGGTTTAAGAACAGGGCAATAACTGCGCAGTTATTGTGTTGTGAAACTTATTAATAAACAAATATAATAGAGTCCTAGTTGTGCACTAGCCAGGTTATGATAGAAAATGAGAAACAAACACATTTTTTTATATAAAAAAAGAATAGCTTTGGCAGTATCATATAGAAAAACATAAAGCACACCATTTCAGGACACAAAATACCCAATATCAAATTGTTTGGAAATGCTGAAAACAGAAGAGAAAGTCCTAAGAGCACAGAGAATAGAAAGGGCAGCTTTCACGAAACATTGGTGTTTGGCTTGAACAAGGGTATAAAGCGAAGACTTCCAGATCTCGGAGTTTATTATAGGTAGAAGACACTCTTACTGTTGGTATCTTTTAATTGTTTCCAGAATAATTACTTTGGTAGAGAAAACTTCAAACTTGACCAGCTTCTACTGTTAACAATTGAAGCTCCTTGGTGAGGAGTACTTGTTAAAAATAAGTGATTCAGATTCAGCAAAAAATACCAAAATTCACTTATCGTGTTCATGCTAATGTCTTACGTTTCCAACCTGTGACTCCACTGGCAAAAGATAAGAAAGAGGCTCCCTAAGTGAAAATAAAGTAGCTTGCAAAATTTCAATTCCAGTATCATACAGTTGAACACAGCAGGAAAGATTGATAGATCAGCGACAACAGCTGCAGAAACAGAACAAGAGGGAGAGTGACTGCTTATGAGAGATTCCTCATATTGTGTATAGCAGTAACTGTTAGGTCATATAACACCAGGTAGCTGCCCTATTCTTTCTGCATGTTTACATGTGGAAATCCCCTCCTATATCTGAATTAAAATAAGAAAATTGAGTGCATAGAATCAGGCAACACACAGAAAGAAACCCTGTGATATTTACAAATTTTGAAATATTCAAAATAAAGGATCGTAAATGAATAGGCAAGTTTTGGCTTGAAATCATGAATAACAACACTGCCAAAAAACCACATGACTTCTAACCTAATAAAAGAGTATATTACATAAGGTTCCATGCACTCTGCCCAACCGTTGGTCATAAGTCTCAGCATCTGCATTGAAAGTCTGCAGGGCAGAGCCTTTCAGAGGCCCTCTGTGGCAGGTTTCTGGGTTGTTTCCTCTTTTCTTCTTCTTCTGATGTTCATTCTCTTTGCCTTTTGGGATGGGGATTGAGCATTTTAGTCAGGGTCCTCTCCCTTGATTAGTTTATTTAGATGTACAGATTTTAGTAGGTTTATCTTATGTTATATGTCTGTATGAGTGAGTATATAACGTGCATGGAATCTTATGTAAGAAGTGGGAAATAGTAAGATCTGGAGAGGACAGGAACCCCAGAAGGAGAGCAACAGAACCAGAAAATTTGAACACAAGGGTCTTCCCAGAGACTCATACTCCAACCCAGTACCAGGCATGGAAATAACCTACAACCCCTGCACAGAAGTAGCCCATGGCAGTTTAGTGTCCAAGTGGGTTACATAGTAATGGGAAGAGGGACTGCCTCTGACATAATCTGATTGGCCTGCTCTTTGATCACCTCTCCCTGGCGGGGGGGGGGGGGGAAGCAGCCTTACCAGGCCACAAAAGATGACAATGCAGCCACTCCTGATGAGATCTGATAGACTAAGATCAGAAGGAAGGAGAGGAGAACCTCCCCTATCAGTGAACTTGGGGAGGGGCATGTGTGAAGAAGGGTGAGGTAAGGTGGGATTAGGAGGGGAGGAAGGAGGGGTTTATGGGGGGATACAAAGTGAATAAAGTGTAATTAATAAAATTAAATTAAATTAAAAAAGAGTATATTACATGATGAAACTCTCAATGTTTATATTAGGAATAAATATATTGAATGTATAAATATTATTTCTGTATATAAATAAATTTATAATATCTATTATAAATATAAAAAGAGTATATTAATAATTAGCTTTCAAGAAGCCTACTTACTATCCATCTAATATTTCTGTGAGCTGTATCTGTTCAAACCTCTGATTGTGATGATGTATTGTATTTTATATGACTCTGAAATGATTATGAACGAGCAATTTCACATGGCCCATACCAACATACAGGTCATACTATCAACTGAGAGCTTTGGACCATTTGTAGAACATACTTTAGAAAAAGAGATGGTTTCATGTGCGGGGCTCTGCGGGAGAAGATTGAAGTCTGACATCTCCAGATAGCCATTTATTTGCACTCGGTCTATAATGACAGACTCCCTTTTCTCAGCAGGATTCTAAAGTGTCCCCTGATCTGGGTGACCCCACGTTTTTTAAGGAATGTCACATAGCCCTCAGAACAGATTACAGGTCAGACTCTACTCATAAGGAAAACACTCTAACAAGCAGCTGGGAATTCCTAGACATGCTACACCCTGCTAAGGATCTGAGTCTTAAGCAGTGGACCTTTGATTGTACTTGGAGATTTTCCCCTCATCCATAGGATAATTAAGTACTGTATTTTCCTTCTTGGGATTAAGCCATGCTACTGCTTGGAAAATTCACTATACAACTATTTGCAAAACAAGTGTCCCTAAAACCATGGACCTCAGGAAATCAAACACATTCACTGTCAAAATCCCTCCCACGACCAAGCTTTATAAATCCCTGTTTTCAAATAAATTTGCTGGGGGTGTATGCATGCTGCTGTCGGGCTGCATGATACCATCAGCCTTCTGCGATGACCACCTGAGATTCATCATTCATTCATCACCGGCTGCACCTCACCAGGCCTGTCCTCCAGACCGCTGGGCCTGGGCCTCACTGTGCCTATGACTTGGCTGTAAGGTATCAAGGTACTGGCTTCCACCCGCACCTCTGTCATACTTAGTACAATGGATTAACCAAAAGTTGTATCACTTGTGTATAATTATAGACTTTGGAATGACTGAGCTTCCACTCCCGGTTCTCTCTGCCCAGAAGCCAATTTCAAGGACCCTGCCAAATCCAGGCTCAGCCAAGAAGAGAACGACATTCATGAACACCATTAGAGGCTTGAGGTGAGATGATGTCTCAGCCATTAAGAGCGCTAGCTGCTCTTCCAGAGACCTAGGTCTGATTCTCTGTGTAGACAGGACTACTCATATATTCTTTAAGTCCAGTTTCAGGGAATCTGATTGCCCATCTTGGCCTTTGTGAACACCTGGCACACAGTTGAGGCAGGCAAAAAGCCCATTCACATGAAATGCTAAATTTTTAAAATATAAATAAAAAATAGCTTAACTTACCTTTCTCTGGCACAGTTTGAATAACTAAAATTTCTGTTAAAAATACATTTTATGGAGCCATATTTATAATTGCTAAGATATCTATGGAATCAAATAAATTTGTAGAAAGGCTTCTGGGTTAGTTACAACTGTTCTCCACACTGTGTCAAAGCACATAACAGACACAACCTACAAGGAAAATACTCATTTTTTGTTCACAGTTTCAGATATTTTCAGTCTAATTCGGTGGAGAAGGCATGGTTGAGGCAGCTTAGTTTACAGTGGGTGCTGGAAGAAGGGAGCTAAGGCAGCTGCTCACTCATCCAAGACACAAACAAATGAATGACAACCGAACTTTCACAGCACTTAAAGTTATGTCCTGGCTGGCTTGCTACTGTTAACCTACACATGCTTTGTCCCACAGTCTCCCTAAGCAGTACCACAAGCTGAGAACCAGTGTTGAAGCTCAGGAAGTTACCGCCTGTGCCAATGAGATCAATGTTCTTTCAGAATTTTTGCTCTAACAGATATAGTGTGTCTGTTTTAATGTTGAGGTCTTAGATCCAGTGGGACTTTAGTTTAGTATAGGGTTTTAAATATGGGTGTATATGCAATTTTTCTACATATAGATATCTACTTAAACCAGCACCATTTGCTGAAGATGCTTTCTTTTTTTCAGTATCCCTTTCGTATAAAAGTCAAAGAGGCAGAAAGAAATTAGGGAAACAAAACCCTTCACAATAGCCATGAAAAAAAGTCAAGTCCCTGGAGAAAAAAAAAAAAAAAAAAAAACTGAAGAAGACATCAGAAGTTGGAAAGAACTCCAATACTCATAGATCAGTAGAATTAACATAATATAAATGGCTGTCCTACCAAAAGCTATGTACAGATTCAATGCAATTCCTGTCAAAATACCAACACAATTCTTTATAGACCTTGAAAGAATAATTATCAAATTCGTATGGAAAAACAAACAACCCAGAATAGCTAAAACAATCCTGTACAATAGAAGATCTTCTGGAGGTATATCCATTTCTGATCTCAAACTGTACTATACAACAACAGTAATAAAAACTGCATGGTACTGGCATAGAAACAGACAGGTGGCTCAATGGAATTGAATTGAAGACCTAGAAATAAACACACAGACCTATGGACACTTCAATTTTGATAAAGGAGCCAAAGCATACTATTGAAAAAAAAATCTCCTGTGTTTTCTATTAATTGTACTGCACATATTACTTTATTTCTGCCTTGAAAGCAGCACATTTTTTGCACGCATTGGGCAGAAAATAACTACCAATCACTGTGGTGATTGAAGAATACATGCAGCGTTAAATGACCTATAACATGGGCTACATCTGTGTAGGGGTTCTGGATTATCTACATGCATGCTACTTGGTTGGAGTATCAAGTCTCAGGGATGACTCCTGTGCTCAGATTTTTGGTTCTGTTGCTCTCCTTGTGGGGCTTCTGTCCTCTCCAGATCTTACTGTTTCCCACTTCTTTCATAAGATTTCCTGCAATCTACCCAAAGGTTGGCCATAAGGTTGGCCAGACTATCAGCAGCTGCTTTGATAGTCTGCAGGGCAGAGCCTTTCAGAGGCCCTCTGTGGCAGGCCCCTAACTTGTTCCCTGTTTTCTCCTTCCTCGGATGTCCATCCTCTTTGCCTTTCTGGATGGGGATTGAGCATTTTGGCCAGTCTTCCCTCTTGATTATTTTCTTTAGGTGCACAGATTTTAGTAGGTTTATCCTATATTATATGTCTATATTTGTGAGTACATACCGTGTATGTCTTTCTGCTTCTGGGATAGACCATGGCAGTTCAGCCTCCTAGTAGGTTCCCTAGTAATGGGAACAGAGACTGTCTCTGACATGAACTGATTGGCCTGCTCTTTGATCACTTCCCCCTGAGTGGAGCAGCAGCCTTACCAGGCCACAGAGGAAGACAATGCAGTCACTCCTGATGAGACCTAACAGACTAGGATCAGAAGGAAGGAAAAGAAGACCTCTCCTACCAGTGGACTTGGGGAGGGGCATACATGAAGAAGGAGGAGGAAGGGAGGGATTGGGAGGAAAGGAGGGAGGGAACTACAGGGGGGATACAAAGTAAATAAAGTGTAATTAATAAAATAAAAGACCTATAACATTCCAAACCCTCATAATTGTATACTTCATATTTCATGATAATTTTATAAAGTTTGTTATTTCTTATTACATGTTATCAAATAATTACAGTATAAGTGTATAAAATAGTTCCTGGAACATTGTATGTATTAAATACTTCTACTGACTATCATTACAGGTACAGTTATTATTGGTGTTGTATTATCTCTGCAAATCAATATTTTCTTTCAACTAAGTGTTTTAAGATGATAAACTATATTACTTGGTTTGGATAGTATCGTCACTAAAATTAGATGTCTGTGAGTGTGTGTATGTGTTAAATCCATGTTGTCCAACACATCACTCTCCATCATGTATGCTCTTTCTATATACATCTAGAGTAATAAAAGTATTATACATTATTTGTATACTATCAAAATCTATAGAAGTTTCCTTTACAGTGCCACTTCAATCATTGCAAACATAAGATCCACATATATGCCAGCCAGAGACTTCAGTTAGTTACTTTTCCTCTATACCACTCCTGAGCCAACGTCCTTGACTAGCTGTGTGATAATCTTTGAAACATATAGTTACAGTTATAGTCATCAGGTTTAATCAAAAGTTAATTTTCAAGGCTGTAAAATGAAATTACTATGATATAATTGTTAGTGCTATAAATATCTTCCATGCTTAATGTCATTGATTTTATTAATACAGTTTTAGCAATGAGAATAACTGTCCCACGTGCATGTATGTCTGTGGGTATATTTGTGAAACATTGTTTTCAATATGAACATATAAACATATATGGCTGGTTTTTATGAAGATATTTAAAAGGGTTTCTACCTTCTCTTATCACATTTGTCTTCATTTGTGATTCTGTCATTTTTAAAAGTGTACATCAGCATCCCTGGAAAATCCCATGTACATTTTTTAGTATAGCCAGAAGTCTGAGGTTTGGAGAATAGACATTGAACTATACAAGCTACCAAGGGAGTCATTATTATTTCTTTGATTGTGAAATATATGTATGAAGGATAGAATAACTATTTTCTTAAGATTTCATGCAATGAATTAAAATTCACTTATAAACCAAAACATGTAAATATTCTTTTGTGTTTTAAATTTTGACCCACAATATTAAAAGCAATATAAATGAGTAATAAAAAATGTGTGATTATTTGGGTACAAAATGATTCAATGGAGTAAAAAGAAGCAAAATCCCATATGTTGGCAGACACTGGCCCACTTTTAAAAAGTGACAAAAAATTCAAAAATAGATTTAAAAATTGTCAAAGTACAAACAATTGATTTGCTCTGTTTGAAAACAGAATAAAAAGGTATGTTTCACTGTGGGGCTCAGGTGAGTTTTTTCCCCTTGATTCTGCTATTGAAGGACAGAGGTCATTTAAAGAAAACTATGATGGTTTATGGGAGCAACATAGATGCAAACCCTGCTGTCATTTCAAAAAGTAGACTTTCTGTTTGGAGACAAAAGCCTAGACTAACTGCTCTTGAAGAAGAAAGGATCATTCCAGACAATTGATTTCAGTGACATGTAAACTTATTATCAACCTTGAAAAAGGGTTTTCTTATAAATAAATCCATGTTGAAAAAAAAAACAGCATTTCAAAAGTATAAGAGAATTGCTCTTATTGGCATGGAAATAGAGGGATTAAATTTATTTTTTCCAACTTCTATATCTGAAGTGGACTCAGTGCTTTTCCTTGGTGCTTTCTCTAGAAAAGTTTGTGAACCACAACAAAAATGAAAAAAAAAATCATTCTCATTTGAAGATTATGCTTTCCTTTCAGACATATATTGATTCTTATCGGGTATAATAACAGACTATTTTAAAGAACCATCATATCATTTTGTTGGTAGAGTATTACTCAGTGTGCAGATCCCTGGATCTGGTGTTCATCACAGTATAAAAGTAGAACAGTGGTGAGTTCCTGTCATCCATGCACCAAGGTGGAAGGAAGAGTCTATGTCCAAGGATAGCCTATAGTTATAATTACCAAGATTAAGACAAACTTGGGCTACCTGAGAGCCTGCCGCAATATTTTTTAATGAAAGGAATTTAAAAGAAAATTAAAGAAGCAATTTATTAAGGCTATGAAGTTACTTTTGTCATATATCCAGAGTTATTAATATTGTCCAAGCTTAATGCCATTGATTTGATGGTTATAAAACCAGCTTGCAATGAGAACAATGCTGACACATATGAAGAGGCTAAATAAAGATGAAATGGCTTGGCCAAGGTCACCTGGTAGAATGAAATATTGCTAGAATCTTTTTCTCACCAAGAGTGAGCAGGGGAATGCACACACCTGCTCTTTTCTCTAATTTTGTACAAACCATTCAGTATTAGTCTGTACGTTTACAGAGTCATTGAAAATTCAAATCTTCTTCATATCACCAGACACCCTAAATACGTTTTAGCTCTTTTATTTGATTCAATAGAATTTTCTACCATAATGTAATTTCAATTTTAGGATTAAAGCAATCAACATGGCTACCAAAACACAGAAACACACACACAACCATTTTTATTTGGGATCAACCTCAGGACCTTGCATGTGTAATGCAAACTCTTAGGGTAGTAATCTACATTCTCAGCCAAAGTTATCCATAAATATGCCAGTGTTCAGAGTACAAATAGTTGATGTAACCAGAATAGCAGTGTTCTTCAGGGAGTACAGCCATTCCTGATTGGAAAAATGTCTGGGTTTTTTGTTTGTTTGTTTGTTTGTTTTTTGTTTGGTTGTTGCTGTTTGTTTGTTTCTGCATTATGTTAATTTTTCATGTGTCAGTTGATTGTCTTTAATAATTACGAGCAATGTTAATGATAATTTTATGTTCGTTGATTAGTAGGAAATCCCTATATCTCCCTTTTTCACCAAAACTGCAGTTTTGCAGAGTGCAGAAATAGTTTCCCAACTGTAAAAAGGACACTGAAATTATAGTTTCATTGAATTTTCTCAGTAAATCAGAGATTTTTATGTTTAAGAGCACATGACATTAGGGAAAATATATTACTCTACTATTAAGAGAAATAAAGTATTAAGACAAATATGTAGAATTTTAAAGGGTTGCCTGAAATTCAAACATTTTATAAAATAATATTCTAATTAATTTAATTAGACAAAAATTAGAAGGCCAATCATTTATTTATTTTCATTTTCTTTGGCAAAATATTAGGGGAATAATTATATTTTAGGATTCTTAAGCACCAAAATATGTGTAGTGAAGAACTGGACATATTAGAAACTGAATTAGGTAATATGAGTCCATTTTTAATGTAGAATTGAGTTTAAAACAGCTCCATTTTATAGGACATAAACTTCAGGCAAAGCACATAGGAAGATGGAAGGCCAATCATACAGGCCCACTTTGTATTTTTACTACTTTATTTTTAAAGTAATTCATTTTTTTAGACATCAAGAATCTTGAATATGAAATTTTAAATTTAGTTGCAATTTCCATTGTTTTGTGTGCATGAATGTGTAGTACCTTTGTTTGTGGGTATGTGTACACATCCATGTGGAAACAAAAGTTCAACCTCAAGTATCAGACCAGAAGGGCCCTCCATCTTGTTTGTGATATAGGAGTTTCTGTCTTTTGTCTGTGACTAACTAATTAGACTGGTCTGGTTGGCTAGTGAGCTCTAAGAATTCTCCTGTCTCTGCATTCCCAAGTTTTAGCATTTTAAGCACCATTGTGCTTATTTTGTTTATTTAATTTTCTTTATTTTATTTTATAGGTATTTTGCCTTCATATATGTTTAAGCACAACATGTGTGCTGTATGCCCACCAAGGTCAAAATATGGTGTTGGATCCTCTAGAATTGGAGTTACAGATGGTTGTCAATTATCCTGTAGGTTCTGGGAGTTGACTCTGGATTCCCTACGAGTGGAAATGCTCTGAACGTCTGTCTGAGTCATCTCTTTAGCACTATATCCAACTTGTCTTTTACATGGATTCTGAGTTAGCAAATTTAGACAACTATGGTATTGTATGATACAATGGCAAACACTTTCAAAAGTTCAAACTCCCAAACTTGTATTTTTTCACATTCTTTAAATTTAAAAATTAAATTATCTAGATACATTTTAAATACTTTTTCATGTTTATCTTGATAATTAAAGTAGAATTACTATATATACACACACACACATATATATATAATATTTGTTGTTTTTTTTCTACTGGATTCAGAGAATAATAGTATGAGATTTTATCAGTGTAAATATGTCCAATAACTTAAGTAATAAATAAAGTACAGATATTAGTTTAAAAGTGTCGATGATAGAAGCAATGCACTAAAATATATTAAGTGCCTCAATTCTGCATATTTTCATAACTCTCATCGGGAATTTGTGGTTACAACACATACAAAGATTCTGCAACATTTAATTCAAAGTAAGACAGCTTAGGGTTAAAGCGTATTGTACACCCACCGTTTAACAATTAGGTGCTTTTTCTTCATGAGTAAAAAATAATTATCGCTGTTTCAAAGACAGCTATTTATCATGTTTTTTGAGTTTATACTGTGATTTGCATATATTATAAAGTATGCCAGTTTCGATCATTTGGCTTCTCATACCAGGCTCATTACTGTGTGATTTGTAACAGGGTTCTTACCATGAATGATGAAGTACCTGCTACTCCTATTATCATTCCTCTTGAGAGTACCTGCTTCTGAAGCTGCTAAAGATCACATTATATATAAGCTCCAGCAGCTGAAAAGGCCAGTGGAAAGCTGTAAACTAAAAGGTCATACCTCATGTGATTCAGAGAATCAAAATAGTTCAGTTGTAGCTAATTAAGTTACCTCCCATCTTGTCAACTCTACATGCACATTGGAAATGATTAGGGAGTTAGGTTTCAGCCACAGAAATGGCCCTTCTGCTCTGAGCACGTCCTTAGCAAGAAATCTGTCTTGAGTTGAAGCTGTGCTTAATCAGAATAATGACTCTTCAAATCTCTCCTTGCTCACTCAATGTAGGTTTCTGAAAATTGTCATGAGGAGACAATCCTGGAGCTATAGTGTCATTCCCATTGTCTTCAACCTTTTCCAACTATTACTAACCTTTGTTTCTTCTGTACAAAGCAGTTTTATCAGAAAAATATTAAAAGAAATGAGTCAGAAAAGTGTTTCACTAAACCTCTGTATACTGCTTGAAGCTGAGGACTCAAGAGACCTGAAGGTATGAACCTACATCTAATAGAAAAGGAACTCTGTGACCTTGAAGTCACATGCCTGTTAGCAATCACACCTCATGTGAACATAAGTGATTCAGATGATGAGAGCAGTCACTGAAAAAAAAAAACAAAACAAGACAGTGCAATACACACAAAAAAAGAAGAAAAAATCCTTGCAGTTTCTAAAAAAATAATCATTGTAGTTATGCTTAGAAAAAAAGAAAAATAAGGACACAAACATATATTTATACATTTAAAAAATATAAATGGTTGGATACTATCAGGAACAATGGGACTAAGACATTGCGATATGTACAACGTTTTGAAGTTCCACACTTACTGGAACTCCATCCCCCTTCTCCACCTGAGGTCTTTTTACTGCATACTGCTGTCTAGAGTGTAATATTGAGCTAAAAATATGCTAATCACATATTTCATTAAAAGCATATAAACAAAATGCTTACTCTACTTTTCTGCATTAAATGGAGTACATTAGAAAAGAATACACATTAAAGAGCCTGAAATTGTCAGGCTGTACAAAATATCTTAACAATGAATGATTTTTTTTCTCCAAATTATTAAATCAGCCACTCACAGTTTTGTCTCTTCTCCAATAAGTAATTAAAGTTTGGTGAAAATCTGGAGATGAAATTCATGAAAGACAGAAGAAAGAAAAAAATATTTGGACATTACTCAACAATAGTAAAAATAATCAGTAAAAATATTCAGGAAAAAAAAACTCTCGAGAGAAGCAGAAGATATTGCATTCGGGTATGAACTGGCTTTCATTCTACCGTGCGCTCTTTCATTTTCCAGTTTAATTGTTAAATAAGAAATGCCTTTAATTTTGTTACATGAACTGTTCATTCTGCCTTAGAAAACAAGTGTCCTTTAAATATTTATAAAAACACTAGTCTCCAACTTATATTGGCAGGTAGATATTCAGACTTGGGAAAGGGTTGGGTAGGAGAAACCACAAAAATGGTATGCATTGCTTTTTAATTATTTGTGAATTTTTTTTTAGTTTTATGTTGTCTTGATGTGTGTGTATGTCTGTGTGTATATGATATGCATATATATTTTCCCATGTACAAATATGTATGTGGAGGCCATAGATCCTTCAAGAGTCTATTGAAGTCACTTTGCATCCTTGCTTTCTGATACAGAGTCCTACCCTGAACCTGGATCGCACCAGTTTATTCAGGCCAGCAACTCTGGAAGTCATCCTGTCCCCTCTTCCTCAAAAAAAGAATAATGACATATTCCACCATACTAAGGTTTTACTTGATTGTTGAGGATTGAAACTGAGGACCTCATGATTGTACAGCAAACACCTTGCCAAACAATACAGATTTCTAACCACTTGATACATTTCAAAACAGGATGTGTTCCAATTAATCTTCTTTGCAATCTTTAAAACTGCTATGAGAATGAAACTTGCTTGGTCTTTTCTCTTTTCTGTTATCATAACTATTCAAGCAGGCTTCTGTTTTGTTATTGACCTCTTCAGTAAATACTACCATAGTTCATAAGAAATTCAGTATTCAGTTCTTTCTGTTCCATTGTCCTATGTGTAGATGTTTCAAGACACATCTTGTATTTATTTTTTAATTTGTTTTTATTCTTTATTAATTACACTTTATTCAATTTGTATCCCCTCTGTGGTTCCCTCCCTCCTCCTGTCCCAATCCCTCCCTGCTTTTACCCTCTGCATGCATGCCCCTTCCCAAGTCCACTGATAGGGGAAGTCTTCTTTTCCTTCCTTCTGACCCTAGTCAATTATGTCTCATAAGGAGTGGCTGCATTGTCTTCTTCTGTGGCCTGGTAATGCTGCCTCCCCCTCAGGGGGAGGTAATTAAAGAGCAGGCCAATCAGTTCATGTCAGAGACAGTCCCTATTCCTATTTCAATGGAACCCACTTGGACACTGAACTGCCATCGGCTACATCTCTGCAAGGGTTCTAGGTTATCTCCATGCATGGTCCTTGGTTGGAGTATCAGACTCAGGAAAGACCCCTGTGCTCAGATTTTTGGTTCTGTTGCTCTCCTTATGGAGTTCCTGTCCTCTCCAGATCTTACTGTTTTCAACTTCTTTCCTAAGATTCCCTGCACTCTGCCAAAAATTTGGCCATAAGTCTCGGCATCTGTGTTGATAGTCTGCCAGGCAGAGCCTGTCCGAGGTCCTCTGTGTCAGGCTCTGACTTATTCCCTCTTTTCTCCTTCGTCTGATGTTGATCCTCTTTGCTTTCTGGATAGGAGTTGAGCATTTTAGCAATCTGGCGCTTTCTTAGACAACTAGGAATAGCGCTTCATCAAGATCCAGCTATTCCACTCCTAGTCATATACCCAAAAAAGACTCAAGTACACAATAAGGACATTTGCTCAACCATGTTTGTAGCAGCTTTATTTGTAATAGCCAGAAGTTAGAAAAAGCAAAGATGTCCCTCAGTGGAGCAATGGATATAGAAATTGTCGTACATATTACTCAGCAATAAAAAAACAAGGAAATCATAAAATTTGCAGGTAAATGGTGGGATGTGGAAAAGATCATCCTGAGTGAGCTATTCAAGAAGCAGATAGACACACACAGTGTATACTCACTCATATAGACATATAATATAGGATAAACCTACTAAAATCTGAACACCTAAAGAAACTAATCAAGAGGGAGGACTCTCACTAAAATGATCAATCCCCATCTTGTATTTCTTGAATGTATGATATAACAAAAACCATCATGGGCTTTCCTTGTAAATATTGATGGTAATCTTTTTAAGGCATACAAGTTTTAAAATATAACTACAAAGTAAATTGATGACACATTATTTAGAAAAGACAGGTAAAAGCACTATTCAGTACATTATTCTATTGGGCCATTATAATAAATGTGAGATATACCCTGGAATGTTAAAACTACGTTTTGTATAAAAAGAATAGCTTTTAAGCAATGAGAATTAAGAGGTGTGTGACTATGACAGCTTGTACAAGAAAAAATCATCTCATTCTCTCAGTTTAGTATTTATAATTTATATTCTGGGTCTACATGAAGAGCAAGAAGCTAAAGAAAAACTCTAAAAACTGACCAAGTGGAAAAGGCAAAGATCAAAGAACGGGAGTGTCAAGGCAAGGAAGCCAGAGGGATATGTAGACTTAGAAGATTCCCGAGGCTTTGATTGAATATTGATCTGTCCAGTCATGAAGCTGACCTATCTGTCACTGTGGAAAGAACCACTGGGAAACAGGTGCAACACATTCAAGAGCTTAGTCTGCAAGACGTCATTTTAGCCAGGCAAGATTGAAAGGCCTAAGAATATAAATAGTATTAACATTAGGGTTTTCATCACATACACTTTCATACACAAAATGTTTCTTGAGGTGTCCTAAAATACCATTTATTCTATAAAAATAAAACAGACTTTAAAATATCAAACTGGCTGGAAGTAATGTCTGTAGATTGATGAACAACATTTAATAATATGATGAAGTTCAACATCCATCAATATAATATTCAATGGCATCTATATTTTCTCAAGATACTCCAGACAAATAACAAAATCTGGATATCTCAATATCTTAAAACTGACCAATAAAGGCCAATCATCAGAAAATACTTTCAGAATAAGCAAGTAAATTTATCATGATCCCAAGGTCTAAAGATAATATACAAAATCAAATGTCATGTACAGTATTAATTCATACTTGATAGTTGAAATAAAAATTATAACTTAATAGAGCATCAGACCTATGGAATACGGTATGGGATGTTTAGGCAAAACCCCTTTAGAAAAGTGAAGAATTCAGTGGAGAAAGCTAACAAGTATACCAAGAACAGTGAGGGAGTAAGTTCCTGAGAATCACTATGCAGTCATGAAAACAATAACACTGGACAAGTAAAGTAGAATTTTATATAATTACTGAAAAATGAGCAAAGGTTTACAATAATCTAGGAGCCATTTACTCATTCATAAGTTATTGCTGAATTTTGGTAACAAAAACAAAAATCCCGAGCCAATTCCACTTTATCTTTTTGTTGTTAGTTGCACAGCAGAATAGATTTTTGGTAGGCATGGATGCCCATCACAGCACAACTCTGAGGGTTTTTTAGCATCCTTTTGAAGATGATCAACATTATTTGATATATTTGGTAAATTCCTAGAGTCCCATGAATGTTGTTTATTTTCTAAGGGATAGTCTGTTTTGTGTAAATACCCTTTTTCACAAGATTTATAGATAGATAGATAGATAGATAGATAGATAGATAGATAGATAGATCTTGTTTTGTATATATCTTGTGTATATATATATATATATATATATATATATATATACAAACTTTTTAAAAAATTATTGTAATTCTCTGGCAATGATAATAGTGACAAATAAAACAAAAACCAAAAATAAAGATCAGAGAATGAATTTCTACTAACAGAATTGAAGAAGAATGAATTATCCCTGACAAAAAATATTTCTCCTCTTTTATGTTGTATTAAACACAGAAGGGAGAGAACCAAGTCTATGATGATACACTCCAATGAGCGTCTTTCTCAGATAAGTGTACAATCAGTTTTATTTCCTTGAAAACTCCACTTTTAACAATACCTTGGAACACAGTCCAGTCATATTCCCTAATGCTTTATAACTTTGCCAGTTTTCACCAATATATTTGTAATTTTTTCTTAATCATCATCAAAATTCCCTTTAGATTCATATTTTTCTCCAATGTCTTGAAAGACCCTACCAGTATCCACTCATCATCAACTTCAAAGCTGTGTCCAAATATTTACATTACTGTTATAGTCATACTCCCCTTCTTTTAGTTTTTGAGACAATTTTAATTTTGAAAGTATTCTTTTATATATCTTTACATTTTTTTAAACTTCAGAAAGCACCAACTTTATTCTGATAAATATTTGAATTAGTTCATTGAGTTTCATACAATATATTTTGATCATGTTTGCTTCCATTTCTTTACATTTTTATATAATATATTTCATCATATCCTTCACCCACCTTTCCCTCCTCCCAGATCCTCCCCACCTCTCTACCCACCCAACTTCAGGTTCTTTCTCTTTAAAAAAAAAAAAGAAGAAGAAGAAAAACACAAAAGAAGCAAAGAAATTAACAGAAACAGAAAGGAAAGATAGCAAGATAAACAATAAAATAAACAAACTTCAAAACTGACAAATAAAAGAATAAAAAAAAAACCAATAAGATAAAAATACCAAAAAAAAAAAAAATGAAAAGAGAAAACTGAGTTTACACCATACTGGCCACAACTACTACTGGGCATGAGGCCTGCCTTGTACCGTACTGTACTGCTCTGTACTATAGTGGATATACCCATAACAATCCGTTGGATAAGAGCAGATTTATTTTTTCTAGTTAAAATTGGTTGCAAAAATGGGAACTCATCATACTCTCTTTTCTACTGGCATTGTAGATCCATACACATCACACGTGCAATTGATGCTGCTGTGTTGAGTACCGTGAGTTTATATTGATGATTTACCTTCACGCTGAGGATGGAATTGATTTCAAGAGTCAAAATGGTGCACTAAAATTTTACCCATTTCACTGTGTGTAAGTTACACAAACGAAAAAAAAAAGTTAATCTAAACAACCTTAGGAAGGAAAAAAAAAAAAACCAGTAAAAATGATGCCAAAACAGTTAAATTCTCTATGTATTCTGAGTTATGCAGCTCGCACCAAAGAGTACACATACATACACCATGATCATCTATTAACTTATATCTGTCAATATCCAGGTATCAATCCAGTTATTTGGAAACAGAATTTTTCCATAAATAGAAGTTCAGACGGCAGGGAACACGAATAAATGTGTAGTGTCCACTTTTTTAAAAAAAAATTAATTTTATTTATATGTTTGTTTATTACAGTTTATTCACTTTGTATCTCTGCTGCAGTCTCCATTTGTCCCTCCAACTTCCACCCACCCTCCCTTTCCATCCCCTATGCTCTTATCCCTAGTGCCCTGATAGGTGAGGACCCCTTCTGTCTGACACTAGCTTTCATGTCTCATCAAGGCTTGCTGCATCAACTTCCTCTGTTGCCTAGCAAGGTTGCACCCCCCACCCCCAGGGGGAGGTGTTCAAAGAGCCTGCTACTGAGTTCATGTCAGAGACAGCACCTGTTCCCTTTACAATGAACCCACTTGGAAACTGAGCAGCCAATGGGCTTGCTTTGAACAGGGGTTCTAAGTCCTCTCCATGCATCATCCTTAGTTGGAGAATACATCTCTGCAGGACCCCCGGGGCCCACGTATTTTGGCTCTGTGGTTCTCTTTGTGGAGTTCCTGTCCCCTCTAGGTCTTTCTAGCTCCCTCTTCTTCTATGGATGGATTCTCGCACTCTGCCCAAAATTTGGCTATGAGTCTCAGCCATAGCCTGGTGGGAAACAAACTAGATGCCCTTTAAAGGAGGAATGGATACGGAATGTATGGTACATTTACACAGTGGAATACTACTCAGCAACTAAAAACAAGGAAATCATGGACTTTGCAGGCAAATGATGGAAACTAGAAAAGATCATCCTGCATGAGGTATCCCAGAAGCAGAAAGATGCACATGATCTATACTCACTTATAGGTGGATATTAGTCATATCCTATATAATATAAGATAAAAATACTAAAATATACAGCCTTAAAGAAGCTGAAAAGCAAGGACGACCCTAGGAAAGATGCTTAATCCTCATACAGAAGGGCAAACAGGATAGACATCGGAAGTAGGAGAAGACAGGAGCCTTCCATATAGTGTCTGCTTTTACAAATAGGAACCTGCTCTGCACTTGGTTTGTACTGTTCGCTGAATCTTGTAAATTATACAGTTTTTAGAGTGCTTGATTCACTACCAGGTGTTTAAAAGCAAAAGACATCAATTCACATGGAGCTAAGGTACCACTCTGAGAGTGTAGAAAGACTTATTGCTTTTTCCCTTAGGTCCATATGTTCCATTAATCAGTATCAGCAATAGAAGAGGAAATTCTCCAAGGCGAAAAATGTAAATTCCTTTATTATAGATTCATTTTTTTTTCAACAAATTCCTTTAGAGCTTCAGCTTTTCAATTCGATGTTAATTTGAAATTCAAGGCAGAGAAAAAAAATAGCATCTTGTCAAGTCATTTCAGATAAATAGATCTGAGTCTAGACCCCATTGCCCTGGGATCTCAATGTCCTTTCATTACAGTGACCTTCTGGGATAATTATGCTCACCATTTACAGAGTTTATTGATTGAGTAATTAATAAGTGCTGCTACATCCAGGGCTTTCCGCATGTGTTCTGTAGCAGCATCAGGAGCAGAGCAGCCTAGCTGTGCAGCTGTAGAACAGCTGGGTCTGAAGAACAGGCATTGCACTGGTCTGAGAGACTGAAGAATCACAGATGTGATTACTTGCAGATGTCCTTAAATTGTAATAATATGAAGCATAGTCCAAATAAGACACGTCCAATTCCAACATGTGAAATTATCTATCACAGACAGCCCTAGGGAGAAATATACATATATATTTGTACACATATATGTGTATGTGTGTGTGTGTGTGTGTGTGTGTGTGTATGAATAAGTGGGGGTGTCTAAAATATGTTCCCCATAACTATTTGCAAACAAGTTCAAAATTTTTTACTAACTTTTGCATGCTTCCTGACAGGATGATAGAATATTTAAATATTCTTTTAAATAATGATAGATCTTTTTCTTTTGCAGAAATGGCCTATAGAAAGTTTAATAAGCAAATTAAGGAGACTCAAGTATATGGCCCAGGTGGTATGCTCAATTGCTTAAAAAAAAACTTTAAAAATAAAAATAATGAAAATAAATTAAACTTAGATAAACATGAGATACTGTGACACTTTATGCAATGATGTGACAGCAAGAAAAAGAATATGAAGAAAGGGCTGAATGAAACACCTTTCTTTTGATGGTAATTCTAAAGAAATGTTGGTTATATTTCCTTAGCCCTGGTGTTCCTAGCTAAGATTTTCACTGAAGAATAGGCAAATATTAGACATTTCTTTTATTGTAAAAATGTTTATGTATTTAACTATAGATTAAAAAAAAAACAGACTCTTGGTAAATTCTGATTTCTAGTCTTTGCTTAAGAAGAGGAAATACCACCTTGTCCATGAAATTATTCCACTACTCTTTAGAATTCTATTGCTTATTCTACTTTAGTTTTTTCCTGCATGTGTAAAGTATTTCATTCTTTAATTAAAATCATCACTTTATTCTAATTAATGAACCATACCCAGAGCAAGATTAAGGAAGCCATTTGCTGTGATTGGAATGAAAATGCTCCTTATAGTCTCACGTATTTGTATTTTTGGTCCCCAGTTTGAGGAATTCTTTGGAAGGATTAGGAAGTGTAGTGCTTTGGAAAAGGTGTGTCCTGGAAGGTAGACTTTGATATTTTCCTCTAACATTCCTAGTCCTCACACCTCCCTCTCTTTGTCTTCCTCTTGATTTTTCAGATCAGATGAGATAGCCTATCAGCGGACTAGGGAAGGGGCATAGGGAGAGAAAATGGAGGGAGGGTGGAATTGGGAGGAGACTGGGGAGGGGGCCACAGCTGGATACAAATTGAATAAATTCTAATAAAAGATAATTTTGAAAAAGAACAATAAATCAATAAAATAAAATACTCAAAAAAAAAAAAAAGATTTGAGCTCTCTTGGCATTTCCTTTACTCTAACACCATGAACTCCAAACTTCTGAAACCTTAGCCACAAGTGAAATTCTTTATTTTTTAATTTACCTTGGTCAGGGTGTTTTATCACAGCAATAGAAAAGTAGCTAAACCACTATTTAAATACTTTTTTCCAATTCCAAACCCTACATATCTCACTGAAATTTGATCCAGTTATAATGGCCATTCTAAAACAATGGCGATTAGTTTATGGGTTTTCCATTTGTACTCTAAATTATTTTTAATAAATATTTATTTTATTTCTTTTTAAATATAAAAATATTTATTTTTACAGATTATTGATGTGGTTTTAAACATAAGTTCTGTAGCAACCGTTTTAATTTGTAAAAAAAAATATCATTAACTTTCAAGAGTGTTTTTAATTGCTCTTTATAATTTTAACTTTTGGTTGGTGTTTTTTGGAAGCCCTATCTTAAAAATTCAAATATCTAATTCTTTTTGCATATCAAACAGCATAAAACAACAGTTTTTTAAATTTTGTAAAGTTGCTACTCTTTCATACAGTTCCTCATGTTGTGGTGATCCTCAACTACAAAATTATTTTCATTTCTACTTCGTAACTCCAATTTTGCTACTATTATGACTGATAATATACTTGTCTGTGTTCTCTGATGGTCTTAAGTGAGTCCTATAATAGAGTCACTCAACCCCATTGGGGTTGAAAACGACAAGTTGAGAACCACTGGCATAAAGACTAGCACTGGAGAAACAAGAATTCGAAATACCTTGCTTAGCAAAGTAGAAAGAAATTTTTCCCATTTTGTTTCATATCACTAAAATCAGGATCCATTTTATGATCACTTGTAGTCAGGCAACAAGGGTGACATAGTTGTTAGTGACAGTATTTGATTAAAGTTAGTCATAGGCCCTCTCAATGTCACCCCTTCCATTGAGTTATATACATTGTTAAATCTGCAGATGCTGAGTGCAATTGCCACTTAAAATGTCTTCAGAGAGAATGAATTACCCTATCGTTCAGCACTAAAAGCTGTGGTTTGGTATAGTTTTCCTTTCAATAGAGTACATAAAGTAATAGTGGATTAAGTAATTGATGCATTTAGATTCACAAAATCAAATATGCATGCTTGCCTCCAAATTCTGAAATAATCTTCAAAGTTATTTGTTTTCATACTTTTATTATTTTTAACCACAAACTCAATATGAAACAGTTTTTACAGATGCCATTGATGTGAACATTTTTAATTATAATATTTAAAAGCAAACAGGCATAATTAAACACAAAGTATGGCATGGATTTTCAGGTATTATAGAATAAATACATGTCATGTGGCTGAACAAAATATTTTCTCTTCAAATGTCCTCTTTTTGCTGCTTTATAAAAGTGTCAAAACTGAACCAAGCTGTGAGTGAGTTTTGTCAATTATGCAAAAATCTTTCCTTAAGAACACTTCAAACACTTATTTGTGTGAACATGAAAAAAATTCAAAAACAAATGAAAGGCATTTTGTCTTTCTTCTTTACATACACAAGGGCATTTGGAAGTGTTCATACTTAAAGAGGATAAACTGACCTTATAATTTATAAAAAACTAAATACAGTATGACATTTCTTTAGGCAGATGCACAGTAATAAATATGGACATATTGAAAAAAGAATTAAAAACAAACACTCAATAATTATATATCAAGTGCTGTTTTTCTCTGGTCCCTCTGCCTAGAAAATTTCATTTACAACCTCTCTCATTTTCACATAACTCTGATGATACTGTCTGGTATTGATAATTAATCTAGATAATGACAATCTTGGATATTGTGCCACATCTCTGGACACTGAAGTGTGTCCAACATGTCATTAAAATCCTATTAGAGCTTTATTTACCAGCCTCAAATTAAAAATAAACATTGGTGGTACAGAAGAGAGAATAGTGATTCCATTGACCTTGTGATGTTCCTTCTCTAAAGGAGAAGGGCCAAAATAATGGTGAACTAAGGCTGGTACACACATTATCAGAAATCTAACTGGTAGTTCTGTCAGATGTGAAACATCTGCAGCTCCTTATCTGTCCTTATTTGTATGCTAATAAGCTTTATGGTGCCCTGAAATTATCAAGAGGGAATATTTTGGCTTCCTTTAAGAAGTCTTGCTTATATAGAGCAAACTGCAAGTATTATGTGTACAAGTAATCTTTGTACTAAGAGCCTACTTAAGTCTAGAGTTATCAGGAGCTATGCCAGAATTATTAGACTAAGTATCCAGAGACTTCCATTTTGACAGTTGCAGAACATTTGCAGCAAGTTCTAAGTTCTATTCTCTTGTTGAGCTTCACTCTCATCTGACATTACTGAAAAAAATATCCCTGTATTATTGTTTACAGAGTCACAAGGTCTTGCATCCATGAGAGAATTTCTGAAAGGTAGCTGTATATTGTCAATTTTGTGAGGAAACAAGCTCAAGATTTTTACATGGTTTAGTGTTATCCTGTGTGCAGTTCTATGACATTTATTGAAACATGTTCTTTTCCTAATCTTGATAGTGAATAACCCAGTCTTTGAGAAGAGATGGATTCAAGTGAGGATACTGTGTACTTTTTGATTAAGCTGTGCAATATATCAAAACCCAAGCTTGACTCATGAGATAATGTTCATACATAAAAGAATTGATTGATTATTTCTTCTTCTGTCATGGAGGATTACCCAGCTTTGATGATTCAGGTGTACAATGGGTCAAGTGAAAGCAAGAAAAATATTCTCACAGAAGAGCTAATTAAGAAGCAATAGATGTCACTACTATGACAATCAAAGTTGGCACTATGGAGGGATCTGTGGCTACAAGAAGCATGAAGGGAGACTGAGTCCCAGGAGAGGAGCAGGGAAGAAAAATAGTCCTAACAAAGTAAAAGTTTTTCCTGACACATACTCGGAATTCAAATATGTACTTGGAAGAGCACAGAATTTTGCAGGGGAATCTAGTTGGAGATGGTGTTACAAGAGAGTACCCTTAAAATCTTAATATTAATGACATAATACTTTCCATGGATTACTGATATTTGACCTACCAAATAATTTTATAACTTTCTTCCTCAAAGCCCCTTAGTGAAAATAGAAAGTTGCTCACAAACACCAGGTTTGTAATTACTAAGGAATATTCGTGAACACTTAAAATATGGTTCAGCTTCAGGATGCACTACAGCAAACAAACAACACAATTCAGTGCAATCATTCTATTAAATATCTACATTTGTACTAAACCGTACTGTTTAAAAGCTCAATCCAACCAGCTTATACCTCTGGTGATGCAAATTCCAAGTCCTAGCTGCCAATTATATTAACATTTCAGCAACTGTAAATTTACAGATCCGTACTCAAGTCTTATAATTCAGTAGAATGATTCATATAATTGAGTTAATAGTATTAACGTAATTGGGTTATTATATACTATAACCCAGGAAAGGATTTATAGAGCATGGTGCATAGCTTCCTTGTGTATTCTATATATGCTACAGTTTGAGCATAAAAGTATGTTCACCAATATTGATGGAGTCTAAGGCCTCTCATTTTCTGGTGTGGAGTGGGGCTTACAAAGCCATAGCTGATTAAATCATCATTACTGGAATGTGAAACCTGTTTCTAACATATTTTACTTTTAATTTTGTAAATGTTTATGATTTCTTAAAACAGCTATACCTTATATCTTATCCATCCATCCTTTCAAATTTTGTTTTAGGACAACAGCAGGCAAGTGTAAGTGATTTAATGATGCTCTCAAAAGTATTAACCTGTATAATTCACTCTAATTCTCAGGATCTACCAGATCAACTTAAAATACAAAAAGACATTTTATTGCCTCAAAGTTTTCCAGTTCCAAAATTAAATTATGTTAAAAAAACAATAATAATGAAACATTACTTGATTTGTTGTTGTTTAACTTCTTGAGTTATTTATATATACTGGATATTAGCCTTTTGTCAGATATAGGGTTGGTGAAGATCCTTTCCCAATATGTAAGCAGTTGTTTTGTTTTTATGACAATGTCCTTTGCTTTACAGAAGCTTTTCAGCTTCATGAGGTCCCATTTATTGATTGTGGTTCTTAGAGGCTGTGCTGTTGGTGTTCTGTTCAAGAACTTGTCTCCTGTGTGAGTGAGTTCAAGGCTCTTCCCCACTTTTTCTTCTAACAGTTTAGTGTGTCTGGTTTTATGTTGAGGTCTTTGATCCACTTGTACTTTAGTATTGTGCAGGGTGATAAGTATGAATCTATTTGTATTTTTCTACATGTAGACATACAGTTAGATCAGCACCCTACTGAAGGTGCTATGTTTTTTCTATTGTATGATTTTGGCGTCTTTGTCAAAGATCAGGTGAATATCAAATGGCAGAGAAACACTTAGGGAAATGTTCAACATACTTAGTCATCAGGGAAATAAATGCAAATCGAAATGACCCTGATATTTCACCTTACACCCATCAGAATGGCCAAGATCAAAAACTCAAGTGAAAACACATGATGGAGAAGATGTGGAGAAGGGGAACCCTCCTCCACTGCTGGTGGGAATGTAAACTTATACAACCACTTTGGAAATCAATCTGGTGCTTTCTCAGACAATTAGAAATAGCACTTCCTCAAGATCCAGCTATACCACTCCTAGGAGGCATATATCCATCCGAAAGATGCTCAAGTATACAAGGAAATCTGCTCAACCATGTTTGTAGCAGCTTTATTTTTAATATTCAGAAGCTATAAACAGACCAAAAAGTCTGGGCACAGGGGTCTTTTCTGAAACTAATACTCCATACTAGGACCATTCATTGAGATGGACTGGAACCCCTGCACGGAGGTAGCCTATGGTAGATCAATGTCCAAGTGGCTTCCATAGTAATGGGGACAGGGACTGTCTCTGACATGAACTTATTGGCCTGCTCTTTGATTACTTCCCCCTGAAGGGGGAGCAGCCTAACCAGGCCATAGAAGAAGACAATGCAACCACTCCTGATGAGACCTGATAGACTAGGATCAGAGGAAAGGGGAAGGAGGACTTCCCTTTTCAGTGGACTGGGAGAGGTACATGGGTAGGGAAGAGGGAGGGTGGAATTGGGAGGGGAGGAGGGATGGAGGTACAGGTGGGATACAAAGTGAATACACTGTAATTAGGAAAAGTAAAAATAATTAATAAAAAATTTAATTTAATTAGAAAAAGAAAGACATGAATGGGAAAGGAGCTCCAAAATGAGACCCAAAGGGGGGAAATACCTGAGTCCTGGGGGCCCTGAAGAGAATCATATCCCAACAAAGGACAATGGATGGAGAGGACCTAAAACTCCAGCTCATTTGTAGCCCATAGATGCAGTCTCCAAGCGGAGTCCCTAGTAAGGAAAGCATGGGTTTTCTCTGGCATGAACTCAGTGACAGGCTTTTTGATCACTTCTGCCTGAATGGTGCAGCCTTGCCAGGCCACAGAGGAAAACAATTCAACCAGTCCTAATGAGATATGATAGATTATGGTCAAATACAAGGGGAGGAGGACCTCCCTATGAGTGGACTAGGCATAGGCAAAGAAGAGGAAGGAAGAGTGGGATTGGGATGAGATGACAGAGAGCCCACAGCTGGGGTACAAATTGAATTAATTGTAATAAGTGATAAAAAATGTCTATCCTACTAAAAAGCAGTATATAGATATAATGCAATTACAATAAAATTTTTCTGGTATGAAAAATTAAGATGAAATCTCTAGGCAATTGAGAAATGCTTCTCAAGATCAAAAATATTGTGTGGGTGGGCTGTTTCTAACATGAACTCTATTGCCTGCTTTCGGATAAATCATGTCTGGCAGGGCTGCCTTACTTGCCATCAGGGAATGAACATATCTTCAGTCCTGATGTGACTTGATGTTCTGAGGAAGGTCAATACGGGGGATGGGAGGACCTCTCCTTTTCTGGGGGAAAGAGTGAAGGAAAGGTGTTAAGGTTGAGACTGGGAGGAGAGGAGAAAAGGGGCACCCTTGTGATGTAAAATAAATAAAAAATATTTTTACAAGATCAAAAATATTCCTTGCTTCATGTCTTATAATCCTTTCTAACGTCATCTTTGCAATGCCAGTGTTGAAAGAATTCTTAGAAAATTATGAATAACTGTCAAATGTTTAACTTTTAGCTGTTAGTAGATGCTAGAGATATGCAAGATGGATAGAAAATATTTATTTATATTTCATATCAAGTAATAGTTTGTTATGGGTATATTGATTTGGGGAAGCTTCACTTCAATGCTTATTATAATTGAATTAATTTTTATTCCATACAAAATTAATTGTCTTTGATTATAATAAATGATAGCTATTTTATTAAAGTATGATGTAATTATTTGAAGGCACAAAGTATAAAATATTATTTCTTAGTGAAAAAGAAAAACCTAACAAAACACAAGATTCCCAGTTACCTGTCTCATTTCAGAAAGTATGCATAGACCAATCAAAGCAAAACCAAAGGCAAAACAATGCCAAAACCAAAGTAACTCATCAGCAGATATAATTCTTATATCTGTATAATAATTATAATATATAATTCTTATATATGTCATATGTATATGTCATATGTAATATATATATATATATATATGTCATAGGGGAAACAAGACAATAGAAAGCTGGCTACCTACTACAATCTCAAATCAGCTAACTAGAAAGGCTTTCCAGACCATTTGTTTCATCTGCTCATGATTCCACTGAACTAACACTAAGGTAATAAGCAAGCATAGGGGTTTGTCTCTGCTTGTCTCTCCAGTAGAAATTAGCTTATAGAAAAATCATTTCATTATTTCTTTGTTCTATTAAAAGAAAAATATTCTTTTATTTAATTTTTACTTTGAGATCATAATACAGTTACAACAATTATTTCCTCCCTTTCTTTCCTCCCTTCCTTTCCTCTAAATATTCCCTCCTTAGTCTTCTTAAAATTCAGGGTCTCTTTTTTTACTAGTTGTTATGCACACATATAATTTTAGTTAATTACTTAAACTTTACATTCCAATCTTAGCCTCCTCCCTTTTCTTCTCCAGCCCCCCCCCCCAACCTCTCTTCTCCAGTCTTCCACTGTCTACTCCTTAAAAAAGTGGAGCCCACCCCAAACCTACACCAACACACCAAGTCCCATTAAGACTGAGGATATCCTCTTCCTCTGTGGCCTGGTGAGGCAACCCCACCAAGGGGGAAGTGATCAACAAGCAGGCAACACAGTACAGGTCAAAGATTAACTTTGCTCTTTTTTCTAGGGGACCTATATGAATATTGAGCTGCCCAATGTCTACATCTGTATAGGGATCTAGGTCCAGTCCATGCCTGTTCTTTTGTTGGTGCTTCAGTCTTCTCAAGCCCACCTGGGAACTGGTTAATTGGCTCTGTTGGTCTTCTTGTGGAAACTCCTGTCTCCTTTGGGTCCTTCTACCCTTTCTCACACCCTTCCACAAGACTTTCTGCTCTCTACCTAATGTTTGGCTGAGTCTCAACATCTTATTTGAAACAGGCAAATAATTTTAAAATGGAGAACAGAGAACAGGACATCACACCTTAGTCAGGGAAAACACAATCAGGAAGTCCTGTGTCAGCTTTATAGAGTCAGGAATTTTGAGTTAGAAAGGCCTACTAGAACAGATTTTTAGTATATAACCTGGCATTGATGATCTGATGTCCAAAATGCACTGCTGAGTGTACCTGTGGATTGAAAAGTGTTCAGGGTGCTTATCATTTAATAGAACACTTGCCTCAACCTCAGAGCTATCAAGACATGATATGGCATCAAACTAAAAAGTGTGCTAAGGAAAGGGATATTTATAATAGTAAAAAGAGGAAAACAGGATAATCTTTTTTCGTTTCCACCCTGTGCCAGCAAATTTCATGCTTTCCTTGCTTATAATAGCTGAGTAAAGTATTCCATTGTGTAAATACACTACAATCTCTGTATCCATTCCTACATTGTGGGACATCTGGGTTGTTTCCAGATTCTGGCAATTATGAATAAAGCTGCTACAAACATGGTTGAGCAAAAGTCCTTGTTGTATACTTCAGAAAATTTGGGTTATAAGCCTAGGAGTGTTAGGTTTTTGTTTGCATTTCCCTGATGACTAAGGACATTGAGCATTTCTTTCAGTGTTTCTCTGCCATTTGATATTCCTCTACAGAGAATTCTCTGTTTAGCTCTGTACTCCATTTTTTTCAATTGGATTACTTGATTTGTTGCTTTTTAATTTCTTGAGATTTTTTTTTTTATATTCAGGATATCAGCCCTCTGTCAGATATAAAATTGGTAAAGATCCTTTCCCACTCTGTAGGGTGTTGTCTTGTTCTGATGGCAGTGTCCTTTGTTTTACAGAAGCTTTCCAGTTTCATGAGGTCCCATTTAGTGATTGTTGCTCATAGAGCCTGTGCTGTTGGTGTTCTGTTCAGGAAGGTGCCTGTCCTGACTGAGATATCCCAGAATCAGAAAGACACACACAGTATATGCTCACTTATAAGTGTATACTAGACATAATATAGGATAAACATATGAATCAAACTAAAATCTGTACACCTAAAGAAGCTAAGCAAGAAGGAGGACCCTGTGTAAGATGATCAATCCTCATTCAGAAAGGCACTTTGGAAGAGGGAGAAAACAGGCAACAGGATAGTAGCCCAACACAGAGGGCCTCTGAAAGACTTCCCAGCAGGGTATCAAAGCAGATGCTGAGAAAAATATCCAAACTTTGGGCAGAGTGCAGGGAATCTTATGAAAGAAAGGGGGTATGAAAGACCTGGAGGGGACAAGAGCTCCACAAGGAGAGCAACAGAATCTGGGCACAGGGGTCTTCTCTGAACCTGATACTCAAACCAAGGACCATGCGCGGAGATAAGCTATAACCTATCTGCAGATATAGCCCATGGTAGATCAGTATACAAGTGGTTACCCTAGTAAGGGGAACAGGGACTGTCTCTGAAATAAACTCAGGGGCTGGCTTTTTGATCACTTCCCCCTGACAGGGGAGTAGCCTTACCAGGCCACAGAGGAAGGCAATGCAACCAATCCTGATAAGACCTGATAGGCTAGGGTAACATGGAAGAGGAGGTGGACTACCCTTATCAGTGTACTGGGGTAGGACCAAGGAAGGAGAAGAGGGAAGGAGAGAGGGTAGTATTCGGAGGGGACGAGGGAGAGACCAAGACTGGTATACAAAGTGAATAAATTTCAATTAGTAAAAAACTAAAAATAAAGTTATAAAACAGAAAAAAATAGCAAGGACTTCCAGCACTATGTTGAAGAGATATGGAGAGAATGGGCAGCCTTGTCTTGTCCCTGATTTCAGTGGGATTGCTTTCAGTTTCTCTCCGTTCAGTTTGATGTTGGCTATAGGCTTGCTGTATATCACCTTTACTGTGTTTAGATATGTGCCTTGTATCCCTGATCTCTCCAGTACTTTATACATGAATGGATGTTGGATTTTGTCAAATGCTTTTTCAGCATCTAGGGAGATTATCATGTGTTTTTTTTTTTTCTTTCAGTTTGTTAATATGGTGGATCACATTGATGGATTTCCGTTATGTTGAACCACCCCAGCATACCAGGGATGAAGCCTACTTGGTCATAGTGGATAATATCTTTGATGTGTTCTTGTATTTGGTTTGCAAGTATTTTGTTAAGTATTGTTGCATAATTTTCATAAGGGAGATTGGCCTGAAATTCTCTTTCTTTTTTGAGTCTTTGTGAGGTTTAGGTACCAAGGTGACTGTGGCTTCATAGAATGAGTTTGGTAATGTTCCTTCTGTTTCTATTTTGTGGAATAGTTTGAAGAGAATTGGAGTTAGCTCTTCTTTGAAGTTCTGGTAGAATTCTGCTCTGAAGCCATCTGGTCATGGGCTTTTCTTGGATGGGAGACTTTTGATGACCGCTTCTATTTCTTCGGGGGATATAGAACTATTTAGTTGATTTACCTGGTCCTGATTCAGCTTTGGTAAGTCAAATCAATCAAGAAAATTGTCCATTTCATTTAGATTTTCAAATTTTGTGGCATATAGACTTTTGAGGTAAGTCCTAATGATTGTTTGGATTATCTCAGTGTCTGTAGTTATGTCTCCCTTTTCATTTCTGATTTTGTTGATTTGGGTGGTCTCTCTGCCTTTTAGTTAGCTTGGCTAAGGGTTTGTCTATCTTGTTGATTTTCTCAAAGAACCAGCTCTTGGTTTCATTGATTCTTTGAATTGTTTTATTTGTTTCTAATTGATTGATTTCAGCTCTGAGTTTGATTATTTAGAACTCATTGGTACAGGAGAAAACTTCCTGAACACAACACCAACAGCACAGGCTCTAAGAGCAACAATCAATAAATGGGACCTCATGAAACTGAAAAGCTTCTGTAAAGGAAAGAACACCGTCATCAAAACAAAGCGACTGCCTACAGATTGGGAAAGAATCTTCACGAACCCTTTATCTGACAGAGGACTCATATCCAGTATACATAAAGAACTAAAGAAGCTGAAAAGCAGCAAACCAAGTAATCCAATTAAAAAATGGGGAACAGAGCTAAACAGAGAACTCTCTGTATAGGAATATAGAATGGAAGAGAAGCATTTAAAGAAATGCTCAACCTCATTAGCCATTAGGGAAATGCAAATCAAAACAACCCTGAGATTTCACCTTACACCCATCAGAATGGCCAAGATCAAAAACTCAAGGGACAACACATGCTGGAGAGGTTGTGGAGAAAGGGGAACCCTTCTCCACTGCTGGTGGGAATGTAAACTTGTACAACCACTCTGGAAAGCAATCTGGCGCTTTCTCAGACAACTAGGGATAGCGCTTCCTCAAGATCCAGCCATACCAATCCTAGGCATATATCCAAAAGAGGCTCAAGTACACAAAAAGGACATTTGCTCAAACATGTTTGTAGCAGCTTTATTTGCAATATCCAGAAGCTGAAAACAGCCCAGATGCCCCTCAACTGAAGAATGGATGCAGAAACTGTGGTACATCTATACAATGGAGTATTACTCAGCAATAAAAAATAAGAAAATCATGAAATTTGCAGGTAAATGGTGGGACATGGAAAGGATCATCCTGAGTGAGTTGTCCCAGAAGCAAAAGACACACATGGTATATACTCACTCATATAAACATACAACATTGGATAAACCCGCTAAAATCTGTACATCTAAACAAACTAAGCAAAACAGAGGACCCTAACTAAAATGCTCAATCCCCATCCTGAAAGGCAAAGAAGATGGACATCAGAAGAAGAAGAAAACAGGAAACAACCTTGAAACCTGCCACAGAGGGCCTCTGAAAGCCTCTGCAGTATAGACTGTCAAAGTAGATGCTGAGCCTGATGGCCAACTGATGGGCAGAGTAAATGGAATTTTATGTAAGAAGTGGAAAATAGTAAAAGCTGGAGGGGACGGGAACTCCACAAGCAGAGCAACAGATCAAGATAATTTGAACACAGGGAACTTCCCAGAGACTCATACTCCAACCAAGGACTATAACCTAGAACTCCTGCACAGATGTAGCCCATGGCAGTTCAGTGTCCAAGTGGGTTACATAGTAATGGGAAGAGGGACTGCCTCTGACATAATCTGATTGGCCTGCTCTTTGATCACCTCCCCCTGAGGGTGGAGCAGCTTTACCAGGCCACGGTAGAGGACAATGCAGCCACTTTTGATGAGAACTGATAGACTAAGATCAGAAAGGAGAGGAGAACCTCCCCTATCAGTGGACCTGGGGAGTGGCATGCATGCAGAAAAGGGAGGGAAGGTGGGATCAGGAGGGGAGGAGGGAGGGGCTTATGGGGGGATACAAAATGAATAAAGTGTAATTAATAAATGTTAAATAAAAATAAAAAAATAACTAGCAAAAAATAGTTATCAGTTAGAATGAGCCAAAAACTGAAATAGTGCTAGTTTGATAAACGGAAGATATCCAGTAGATACTCAAATAAACCTTATAATTCATAGCCTCAGGATTTGTTGGTTTTTATGAAGGATTCTGAGAAAATTTTAGATGGTATTGTGCTTAATTTTTTTTTGTTGTTAAAAAAATGTGAAGTTTCCTGTCTATCATCACCTCTATTATGAAAATATGTCCCTGTAATTATGTTTCCACTGGGGTTTCAATGTGTTGAAACATTTTTAATTTGTATTTACCTAAGATTATCATCTAGACTCCACAGTTGATGTGAAGGTACATTCTTAATATTATGCATTCTGTGTGACATTATATTATCTCTCAGAATAGTTCTATGGCACTAAACTCACCTGTGTTTCCTTAATTGCTCCTTTCAAAGTGTTTTGTCATCTGATGTTTTACTGCAATCTGGGCATGTGATTTTTGCCCTGGTTGGTTTGTGAGAAGGCACATGATGTTTTGCTGTGACCCCTCACATGCAAGGGGAGTGACTTTGGCCAGCTGAGAACATCTGTGGGTGGACTTTGAGGAGAGGACATCTATGTATGTCCAGGCAGAGTGAGACATCGCTTTTTGGATCAACATTGCTACATTGATTTTCATGCTACTACAGTTGGCTTTGAAGAGAGAAACATTCTAGAGAGCTTCTCCAGGAAATCCAAATGAGCCTTTCAGGTTTTGTTTCTTCCTGTTGCCCTTTGGACTGGACTGCTGGTTTCCTGAAGGCTGAGTCTGGTATGACCCTAAAGATTCATTGACCATAATCAGCAGGAAGTAGATAAAAAGAGGACTAGAGCTCTTTTCCCTACTAATCCACTACCTAAGGTTGCAGGGGGTTGGAAGGGAGATAAAAGTGCTTACATATCCTAAACAGGGTAGATTTGTTAAAATATTTAAGCCTCTGTGGCCTGGTAAGTCTGTCCCCACCACCCTACCAAGGGGAGGTGATCAAAGAGCCAGCCACTGATTTCATGTCAGAGACAATGCAGACAGTACCAATGAGACCTGCCTGATAAGCTAGGCTCAGATGGAAGGGGAGGCAGACCTCCCCTATCAGTGGACTGGGGAAGGGGCATGAGAGGAGATGAGGGAGGGAGGGAGGGCAAGATTGGGAGAGGGTGAGGGTGGGGACTACAACTGGGATACAAAGTGAATAAATTGTAATAAATTAAAAAATTATATCAATTTTTTAAAATTTAATGTAATTTTTTTTATTTTTTTAATTCTTTATTAATTACACTTTATTCACTTTGTATCCCCCCTGTGGTTCCCTTCCTCCTCCTGTCCCAATCTCTTCCTTCCTCCACCCTCTGCATACATGCCCCTCCCCAAGTCCACTGATAGGGGAGGTCTTCTTTTCCTTCCTTCTCATCCTAGTCAATTAGGTCTCATCAGGGGTGGCTGCATTGTCTTCCTCTGTGGCCTGGTAATGCTGCTTCCCCCTCATGAGGAAGTAATTAAAGAGCAGGCCAATCAGTTCATGTCAGAGACAGTCCCTGTTCCTATCACAATGGAACCCACTTGGATACTGAACTGCCATGGGCTACATCTGTGCAGGGGTCTTAGGTTATCTCCATGCATAGGCCTTGTTTGGAGTATCAGTCTCAGGAAAGACCCCTGTGCTCAGATTTTTTGGTTCTGTTGCTCTCTGAAAGGCTCTGCTCTACAGACTATCAATGCAGATGCTGAGACTTATGGGCAACCTTTGGACAGAGTGCAGGGAATCTTATGAAAGAAGTGGGAAACAGTAAGAACTGGAGAGGACAGGAACTCCACAAGGAGGAACTCTACAAGGAGAGCAAAAAAAAAAAAAAAAATTTTAAACAGAAAGAACTGAGGCACGAACAGGGCAGGAGTGTGTGTAAGTAAGAAGTCTTGGGGGCCCAAGTGTTGTGTTATTTACCATTGTCTGTTAGGTTGTACAAATTAGTCTGGGGAAATATTTACCCTTGTCATCTCTTGAGAGAATCCATTTGGCTCTAACAAAGGGCCATTTCTGTTCTAGAGTACAGCCTCACTAGCATGCACAGTTCGTTTGAGGGTGGGCTGTTCCTTCCTGGGAGGTTTTGCTGATCCTGAAATTTAGGGCAACTCAGAAGAAAAAGGTGAGGGACAATGATGTATTTTTGTGCCTTTAGCGAAAGTGGAAAAGACAGACAAACAGACATAACACTGAAGTACGGATGTCAAGAATTTTATCCTGCTTCTGTGGCCTGTGGGCACAAGGGAAGAGTGAATGCTTTTCAGCCAAAGCAGTTTCCAAGGATGGAATGCAGACTTGACCCTGCCCCTACAGTCAGTACTATCAGCTTAGAAATGTTACAGCTAAAAAGACAGGCTCTAGTATGCAGCTGGGTGGTAAAAGGCCTGCCTGGTAAGCACAATACCCTGGCTTTCCTCCCCAGCTCTAAACAGAGTAAAAGAAACAAGTACTATATGAAGAAATATAATTAAATAACAATAACTTTAAAAATATATCTAAGTCCATACTTTCTTCCAATAAAAATTTTCTTAATGGTCTTATTTAATGTTGAACATTTAGTAGCATTTGGCAGGATACAACAGTAGTATTTTTTTTTTCAAATTTGTCTTGATTCCTTGAAGTTCTGAAACTTTCATGCTTTGAAGGGAGTAAGAATACAGTGGACATTGCAATTTATGATGGTCCTTATTTTTTAATTTTCCAAGAATAAAAAGTTCCTTGCAATAATAATTTAGAATAAAAATTAAAAATATTGTTTTCTGTTCTTTCTCTGAACAACCTATCTAGGTTGTTATCTAGACACTATTTCTAGTAAGTCCAAGCTAGGTTGTGTTATTGAGATGTGATACGTTAGACATGTGAATGCATGTCTTCCAATACACCCCAATATATACCATATAATCACAGAATGCCAATTCCAAAAAGTGCCATCAGCACTTCAAGAATTTTATAAAAAGATATGGAATGTTTATTTATATAAAATATTTTAAGGAAAAAATATATAAATAAATATATTTTATGGGTGTATTATCAAAAACAAGTATTAAGTCATTAAATTTGAAAATTAAAACTAATCTATATTGCAAAACATCACAATAAAGATAACAGTATCAGTTTTCTGTCCTTCCTCTTTTACTCTCCTTCATGCCTCAGCTCATACATACTCAGGGTGTCCAAGGTTGGGATGCAGATGTCCGTGTCAAACTCATGTGCTCATCCCATATATCAAAGCCTGAACACTGAAACTATGCTCAGTTTAGACTATCAACTGTTACAAAATGCACCTTTTTAAGGTCACATGAAATAAAATTCCTATGGCCTTCTTTCTCCATAGTACGCATAGGTCCACCTGTTCTAGGAGGTCTTTTTTGGGTAACATTTAACAGCAGTGAATTATATACAATTAAGGGCCTAGGTAGGGCAAAATGAAGATTTTCTTCCATTTTGAGCTGGGAAGAAGCAACAGCATCATACTCTGTCAATAGTATTTGCTGTTTAAAATCAAACCTTCTCATAAGTGAGATTTCACATAGTCAGAAAAGAGTAATTTACAGAGAATTTTGAAACTTTTTTCCCCTCTTCCCTCTCAAAAGAGTTGCAATACAAACCAGCCTTTAAATAATTAGGTGATATATATATATATATATATATATATATATATATATATCTCGATAGATATAGATATAGATATAGATAGATAGATATAGATATTTAATCTCATGCTTCCTGTGAGGTATGTTTAAAGTTCACGAATCAAGTGATGAGATTATTATTTTTTTTTTTTTAAATCAAGAATGCTAGTTTTCATTTACACTGTAGATGTTGGACAAAATTAAAAGCATGTGGTGTTTGTTGTCTGATTTTAGAAGTTGGAATGCCTGAGTCCCTATACCATGGGATACCTTGGCAGTGGTTATGTTGCTGCCTTAGAAAAGAATCAGTATTCTGCTGATCTTTTCCAAAATAAAAATCAAAGTGAAAAATAGACTAGTATTAAGCATTTCACAAAAGGGTAAAATGAAAGTAGGACTTCAGCAATATTCACACATGAAGAGAAAGCATTGAAAGTTGGATTCCTATAAGCATTTTTAATATATTTAAGTTATACTAAAGTTGCAATTGTCAGTGAACCTTTAGCATAGCTGATAAAAATGAGGCAAGCAGTAATTGAAGAAACAAAAGAATCTGATGACCTCTGTTGCTTAAGTCCATACAAATCAAAAATAATCCATAGCAGTTTACTGCTAAGGTGCCTTCTCTATGGTCATTAGTCTCCAGAAATTACAGTGAAAGCACACTTTCATGTGGAAGATGCATTCTCAGTGTTGGGCTGAAGTCCATATTCAAAGTGTGACCTGATATTCCCTTTTCTCACACTGGCAAGAATTTCTTTAAGTTTTTATCTCAGGGTCTTAGAATATAAAATTAAGTTTCTTCACACCCATCCAGGTAATAAGACTAAAAGTTGAATGGGTTCAATGAAAAAAACAACAACTTTTTTTTTCTTCTTTTAAGTAAGATAATTTATTTATTATGTATACAGTGTTCTATCTGTTTGTACAGCTACACAGCAGAAGAGGGCATCAAGTCTCATTGTAGATGGCTGTGAGCCACCATGTGGTTTCTAGGAATTGAACTCAGGACCTCTGCAAGAGCAGACAGTGATGTTAACCTCTGAGCCCATGAACTCAGTGCATGACTCTTTGATCACCTCCCCCTGAGGTAAGGAGCAGCCTTGCCAGGCCACAGAGGAGGACAATGCAGCCAGCCCTGATGAGACCTGATAAGCTAAAGTCAGATAGAAGGAGAGGGGGACCTCCCCTATCAGTGGACTTGGAGAGGAGCATGGGAGGAGATGAGGGAGGGAGGGTGGGGTTGGAAGGGAATGAGAGAGGGGGCTACAGCTGAGATACAAAGTGAACAAACTGTAATTAATATTAAAAAATAAAAATTTAATTAAAAAAGAAAAATATGAACAACATGTTTTTGGTTTATTTGACTAATTTAAAATAGCAAATATTTTCTTTGTATTACTACTAGTAATTTATTACTAAAAATTAAACAATATCATTGAATTTTATAAATATTTCAGTAGTTAGAGACCCATAGAAATTGTCATAATTGTGTTGAAGTTACTAATGTATTTATAATCTCAGTTCATACTCAGAAATTAGACTTCCAGTGTTAGTGTAATTATCCTGAGTTTGTCAGCAAAATCTGCCCCTTAGAGAAATTAAGCAGCTTCCTTAATTTTACAAAACTTGAAAGCATGGCAGGCAGGATGAAGCTAATCAAACTCTCATCATCCTAAAAATAAATCTGCTTGAATGTTAATAAGCTTCTGTGTTTCTGTGCATGTATGTTCACAATTGGAATAAAATATGTAAATACAAACCTACACATTCACTTCTTGCAATATGCTGTTTCCCTTCCACACACTGTATAAAATATACAGAACATTACTTTTAAAAGCATGTTGAGTTCATGTTCCTGAGCTATAATGCATAACCATTTCATACTTCCTGCTTTTTCTTATGTCTCCTTTCTTATGATTACGATTGGCATGACAACTGTGCCCATTAACTACTTTCTTAATCTCTGAATTAAAGGCAAAGGCAGATTTAACTGACAAAGAGCATGTTTATTATAAAGCAGGGACATGGAATATAATGATGTTCTTTTTTGTATACTACACAAAATACCTAAGATGAACAAGTTGAAAGAAAGAAAGAAAGAAAGAAAGAAAGAAAGAAAGAAAGAAAGAAAGGAAACAACAGACATCAGATGAACTTCAGAGTTCCTGGGGCTTGAAACTGACCGAGCTCCAGGGGAAAACTCAATATTGTCAATCCAGGGGAGCACTGCCAGTTCTTGGTAGCAAAAGGGTTGGGGTAATGGATTGCACACATAGAACAGAGACAAAGTAGGGGTTTCCATGAAAGCAGAAAGTAGGAACAGACACTGGAGTATAAAGAGGTAATTATAGTTTAATTAAAAACAGAAAAAGTTCAAGACACAAGGTATGTCCTAGGCTTTGACTTGCCAGGTGTATTGTAGAAAAATTTCATGCTTCCTTTCTATGTTAAGTGAGGAGGTTATTAGGCTTAGAATCTTAAGCATAATTTACAGTCATTTCTATGTATTTCATACTTATGAATCAAGATGAAATTTTATGTTTTCTACAAAATAAATGTTAATTATATGAAGATATATGGAGGACTACAGTTCAACCATTACAAAATACATTCACACATATGTGCAATGGCACTCATGTGTGTGTGGTGAGGACTGGGAGGGGTGTTGAATCACAAATGCATAGTATTTTTATTGGAAAATGAAAGTTGAGACACACTAACAACAAATAAAATTTCCCTGAAGCATGTAGCATGGTAGTAAGAAAATGATTTGCAATATCTAAATTGAAATGAAACTGTATACCTGAGCTTCACCATCGACAGGATATGTTTAGTAAATATTCCCAGAAATTCTAAGTTATTCTTAGAATTTCCTTTCCTTCATTTAAATAACAACTTCTTAAAGGGAATAATAAATGTAGCCTCTAACCACTTTCTACACAAACAATGTTTAAACAAAACAATGGGTGTATTGTAGGCATCTTTATAGATATTTGTATAATTATGTGTTGCCTATTAAAGGAGGACAAATGTACCCAAAAGCTAGCAGTCAAGTGAAAACATGATAGTCACTGATTTGAAACGTGAGAAAAACCAAACACATCTCATATTAAAGATATTTTTTTTTCTGCATTCACAGTGCCAGGCATTGACTTTCACCTTTATTGACACATAAAAATGTTATTGTAGATTGTTATGACACATTATTTCTTGATGCCTTTTTCTTCTTAATGACTTTCCCAAGACAATAGCATATAAATTGCTACTAGCATAAGACATTTCTAGCAATAGATAAAAGCATTCTCTTGGCTGTAAGAAGTAGCTATTGCCATACCTGCTGCAGGCGGAATACATTGAATTTTATGCTTTCTATTATTATTTGAGTAATGTTACCCTGGCTAGTTTTTTGGGGGATGCTAAATTACTAATATCTTAACTTATGAGCAATCAATATTAGTTTAATGAGTGAGATGTAATTGTAAAATTCACTAATATGCTACCATCTAAAACATTCCTTAATAAAGTAGCCACATCAGGAACCTAAAACGGATTCTTAACTTTAACCTAAAAGAACTGTATACTCTTATAGGAGTCTTGAACAATAAAAATTATATTTTCTCACATTATTTGAATAGTTTCACAGTCTGGTTCTTTGTCTTGAAAACAGTTTTCTATTGCTTTCCTTGTGAACCTCCTGTCCCCTCCAGGTCTTTCTATCTCCGACTTCTTTGATAAGATTCCCTGCACTAGGTCCAAAGCTTGGCTAAGACTCTCAGCATTTGTTTTGGTAACCTTGCTGGGTAGAGCCTTTCAGAGGCCCTGTAGTAGGTGCCTGTCCTGTTTCCTATTTTCTCTAATCTGGGCAAAGGGTCTTTGCTGAAACTGGTACTCCAAACAAGGACCATGCATGGAGCTAACCTAGAACTCCTGCACAGATGTAGCCCATGACATCTCAGTCTCCAAGTGGGTACCCTAGTGAGGATAACAGGGGCTGTCTCTGACATGAACTCAGTGCCTATTCTTTGATCACCTCCCCCTGAGGAGGAGCAGCCTTACAAAGCCAAAGAGGAAGACAATGCAGCCAGTCCTGATGAGACCTGATATGCTAGGGTCAAAGGGAAGGGGAGAGGGAAGACCTCTCCTATTGGTGGACTTGGGGAGAGGCATGGGAGGAGAAGAGGGAGGGAACATAGGATTGGAAGGGGATGAGGCAGGTGGCTATAGCTAGGATACAAAGGGAATAAACTGTAATCAATAAAAATAATTAATTAAAAGAAAAAAGGAAATAGTTTTCAAAGTATAAACTGAAAAAATCATTAATTGAAATTTTATATCAAAAATAAATATTAAGATGTAGCTATTAAGCTGATTTCTGAAACTATAGAAGTAATTCAGTGCTGTAGAGCTCAATGCCAGCCATTAGGGAACCATTTATTTCCAGTGTTTGTGTGTTACAGACAAGGTAAGTGGACTCAGTACATGTTTGGGAATTAATAATATGATGAATGCAGAGAAAAATGCCCAGGAAAATGCAATTACCAAGTTGAATGAGTTAAAACAATACCTAAGGTTTCACAGTGAGACATGCTACAGAAGTTCTGGTCTGAGAGAAAACATGGCGTCTCCAGGATGTGAAGTTCTTCTGTCAAACTTAAGTGTAGACATGAGGGAAAAGACAGGTTAGAATTTCTCATGCAATACATTGGATACGTTAAACAAACAAACAACTGGATGTACCTGAAATGTTACAAGAACCACAAAATGAAGGGCTTTATGTCAGGCCACTGCTGTTTGTCCAACACATCAAGGTCTCCTTCACCTCACTCTTGATGTGCCTAATGTGTCACCTATATTGGCAATGGTAAAAAGGAGATATAAAAAACCAGAGATTTGATAGATGTTACAGCACTTCATGTAGCAACAAGTAGAGATAAAACTAAAACACTTCTCATCATCGGAAGTAGACTTCTATTAAATGTGTTCAACTTCTCAAACATGCCTAATACATTCAACACATTGAATCATTTAAATATAATAGAATGAATGCCAAACATGCGCGCGTGCGCGCGCGCGCGCGCACACACACACACACACACACACACACACCGGAAGGTTCAGATGAATAATACATGCATTTATGAAATTATTACATTTCACTTCAGAGAAAGGGAAGTATTTTGGTCATTAATACCTCTCTCTAGCTCTCTCTCTTTTTTTTTTAAATCACAAAGGATAAGTTGTTCCTTTAGTAAACAACTAGCAAGCAACAGTGTGGCACACAGTTGATATTCATGTTTTCCATCATTTAATTGAGACACTGTATCTATTAGATCGAAGTTCTTGTCCTGATCATAATAATGAATACGCAGACACACATGTATGTGGAGCTTTCAAGGTGTCAATCATTGCACAGCTTAGAGTAAAAGTCATGTATATCCTCAAGTGTAATGGTTTTAACCATGAATTTGCTCTCCTAATTCAAGCTCGGTAAATTCTCTGCGTTCTGCTGCAGTGAAAACCAGACTGAAGCTGAAATCACTAAGAGTAGGTAAGGCTTCTATTTGCTGAGCCATTAGATTCTGGTTAATGAAAAGGCTTTAGGTAATAGATACAAATGAGGCTTCAGGGACAACGGCTACATATTCTCAGTCCAATGTTCAAGGAGGGCTGCTGGGGCAACCACAGTGGCAAACTGTTGCTCCAAGGGAAGGGGATAGAAATGTGGACAGCCTGGTGTGAGGGGAAGGCAGTGAGTGCTGAGAGGCACCCGTTTTATCAATATTAATGTTAGCTGCAATAGGCATTCAGTGCCAGAGAGACTGGCGAATTAGACACCAGAGGATATCAGCCATGTTCAAGTGTCAAGGGACATATATTAAATGGTGTTCAGATGAGTAATAAATAGATGACATGGCACAGCAGAGAGATAGGCTCACGTAGTAAGACTTGTCAAAAATAATGTCTTCTTAAAGGAAAGGACAGAGGAAGAAAATGAGCTATTGCTCAAGATCTAGCATTTTGTTTGATACTCTGGGAAAGAGAACAGGAAACAGATATTTATACATATCATACGTAATAGTGTTTAAAAAATTAAAGTATTTGGCTTCTTCAAGGAGATCTCCCAGGCATTAAGATTGGTGTGGATTTCTCCTTACAGGAACTTTATTATTAAGTGACAATAGTAACTGAAAACGATTAAAAATGCAGTTATGCTCATGTGTGTTTCCTTTGCCTTTACCAATTTACTACAAAACTTGATATACAGCATAGTTCTTCTGATAGGCTTGCAGCATGAGTCTTGTGTTTGAACATGATGAGGAGGCTCCCAGTAAGTTCCCATGCATGCTGGAGTAAGTGTTGAGAGTTGATAATGTTTGTATTATAGAACTATATCTGAAATTCTTCTGTTCATCTGACTTGGGGAAGAAGCTTGTTTTAAAGGGTTCAAAACAGTATGTAACAGTTTGAATGACAGGATGTTTTACATGGCCCTTCCCCATCCCTGGCAACACATTGGAGAATATCCCACAGTCAGCAGCATCACGATTCAGTAATATTGCTGTAACTTGTACAAATCATTCTCTCAGCCAAGAAATGTTATCAGATATATGAATATAGTTGTAGCTATTAAAAATTTATACAGGAGAGAAATAGCTTTAGGAGGAAAAATAAAATCATCCTTTTAGGTACCAACAATCTAAGAGCTAAAAACAAAAGTGTCCTACAATTTTGAAAGAGTGGAGACATTGTCACTGAGGATTTCCCCTTAGCAATGTGCAGCCTCCTCATAGTAGGTGAAGCACAACAATCTACAATAAACCCTCACTCAAATAGGTAACAATCATTTAAACCAAATTTACTGGCTAGAACCATATTTGTTTCTTTTGGCATAATAAAAATGGATACTTTATTAAAGCCACTTAAAATCCTATGCATTATCTATATTTTTTATTTCAGTATATGAAAAAGTGTATATATTGTAGTCTAAATGTTTGGGTCTCCTGAGATTCATATATGACATTAACATATATGTTATTGAGGGGTCGGATCATTGGGAGGTGGCAGGTCATGAAGATAGAATCTTCCAAGATGGGATCAATGTTTTTGTCACTGATCATTATAGACATACATAGCCTCTTCTATATGAGGACACACTGAACACATGTCACTGATGAACCAGAATAAAAGCAATTTCACTGAATACACACACTGCTGATAATTTGATCTTGGACTTCAGAACAACCGAAGCTGTAAGAACTAAATATTCTTCAAGATTTCTCTACTATTTAGCATTCTATGATATTAAGTCAAATAAACAAGACAACATTGCATTGTGAGTGCATATGTGTTTGTGTGTAATGAAGTGTGTGTATGTGCAATACCACACTATGTCTCTTCAAAACAAGAAGCTCATTATTTTGTATTTTTGATATAACACTGTTTACTGATACAGGTTCATGATCATTGAAGCAATCATTACACTTTTCAAAGCAAAAAAATAGAATTATAGGAAAAAGTCATTTCGCACGAGCAAAGCCTTTTCACTGTGCTGGTACCATTATCTTCCAGCCCACACAACTGTATGCTTACTTAATATATGTTTCTCATAAATAGCCTAACGTATGGTCTTGTGTTACAGGATGTTTGATGTCACTGTGAACCCCAAAGTTGTGTACTGGAAATACTTATCTCTTATTGTAGTGTGGCTCAGCCCTAGTTACGCACCTTTAATCCAAGAACTTTCTGTGAACCTGATTAAATAAAGTAAACCATAGGTCAAAAGGAAGAGCAATCAAAAAGTTGACAGGGAGTGAACATAGGGAAAATAAATAACATAGAGAGTGAGAATGCAACTGAATAGGAAGTTCAACTGGGTGCTTTCTCTGCCCCTCTGAACTATTAGGTTTTCACCCCAGCATCTGGCTCTTATTTCTTTATTGGTAAAATAGAACTTTTGAGTTTCTGTTTACAAACAGCAGTCTTCAGTTGTAGGAACAGAAAAAGGGCGAAACTATTTCCTCAACAAAATATGAAATTATCGACTTGTCTGTAGGCTTGTACTTTGGTTGCAAATAATTTAACGCAAAGTTTACTTTGTTATCAATTTGAATATATATATATATATGTTCAATATTGTATATTTAACAGCATTTCCACTAGTAGTTCTTAACCTTCTTAAAGCGGCAACCCTTTAATACAGTTATTAATACAATAGTGACCCAAATCAAATTTTTTGTTACTTTATAACTGTAAAATTTTAGTGTTATGAAGCACACTGTTGTATCTGTGTTTTCTGAAGGTCTTAGGCAATTCCAAAGTAAGGGTTGTTCAACTCTCCAAAGAACTATTGTGACCCATAGGTTTGGGACTACTGATTTAAACTTTCATCAATTGCTAAGCAGTAACACTGAATTTAAACTTTGCAAAGACAATGCAGCCACTCCTAATGAGACCTGATAAACTAGGATCAGAGGGAAGGGGAGGAGAACTTCTCTTATCAGTGGACTGGAGGAGAGGCACAGGTGGGAAGAAGGAGGGAGGGTGGGATTGGGAGGGGAGAAGGGAAGGAGCTAAAAGGAGGATACAAAGTGAATAAAGTGTAATTTAAAACAAAGAAAAAATAATTAAAAAATAAAATGTACTCAGATTAAAATATATCTAATTTGACTTTTAAAATGAAATAAAATTAAAATCAGCAGAACATGTTATCAGATTTAAGGATCAATTTTAGTTTAAAAATTTATTTTGGGAAATAGTAAGAGCTGGAGAGGACAGGAGGTCCACAAGGAGAGCAACAGAACAAGAAAATTTGAACACAGGGAACTTCCCAGAGACTCATACTCCAACCAAGTACCAAGCATGGAGATAACCTAGAACCCCTGCACAGATGTAGCCCATGGCAGTTCAGTGTCCAAGTGGGTTACATAGTAATGGGAAGAGGGACTGCCTCTGACATAATCTGATTGGCTTGCTCGTTGATCACCTCCCCCTAAGGGGGGAGCAGCCTTACCAGGCCACAGTAGAGGACAATGCAGCCACTTTTCATGAGAACTGATAGACTAAGATCAGAAAGGAGAGGAGAACCTCCCCTATCAGTGGACTTGGGGAGGGGCATGCATGTAGAAAGGAGAGGGAGGGTGGGATCAGGAAGGGAGGATTGGAGGGGCTTATGGGGGGATACAAAATAAATAAAGTGTAATTAATAAAAAATTTAAAAAAGTTAAAAAAATATTTTGAAACATTATTTTCTATTAAAATTTTAAACCAAGTTCATATGACTGGATTTTCTCAGAACTTTCACTTTTTTCCTTTTACATGTAAGGTGTCATTTTTATATTGAAAAAAGTATGAAATGATTCACAATAGAGACATCTGATTCTCAGCTAAGGTGTCAAATAAAAAAAAAGTCTTTCAAACCTTCTCATGTATAATAATCATTAAAACTGGGTTACTTAAAAAAATATTTAGAGGAACTGGAACATATCCCAAAGTTTACAGAATGAGAGATGTTTACTCTTGTAAAGCCATAAATAGAAGGAAAAACACTAGGACTAGAACATTAGTGCTTTCAAATAGTGGCATATTAATCAATAATGTGTATCAGACAAGATAAAAACTAAGGAATATGGAAGAAGTAGTGGAAACTTACAAAAAAAAGCTGAAACTGGAATGTGCACCAAAGGCCAACAAGAATTTCAGGAGATAGTGATTGAAAATAAATGGTAAATGCATGGGAAAACATATTTTATGGCTTAGTGTTCATAATTTATTTTCTTACTACACTTAAAATTTTAAATAATGAGAGAAAAACCTGTGATATTGTTAAGATGTTAATAACATATACACATTATAGTTATGGTACAATAATGTTCATAGTAGTGTCATAACTAGGGATGCATTGCTTAATTTGTGTTTGTGTGTGTGTGTTCATGAATAATTCTATACTAAGTAGATCAGCAAATGTAAAAGGTACAGACTTTAATTCTGTTCATTAAAACAAAAAATGTAGCTAAAAACAAGCATAGGAATTAAAAATGAATATTAAAAGTAGCTGAATAAAAAATACACTTGGGAAAAGAAAAGAAGAAATTGAAAAAGAAAAATTTGTAAAACAATTATAAATGACAAATGGAACATTATTCATTCATATTTTTAAATTTTACAAATCACCTGTTGACTAAATCCTCTAGGTAGAAGAGAAAGACCCTTAGTGGAGATAGCAATGCAGCAATAACAAAAGCATCAACAAGAACCATCAGCAAAAGGGGCAGAAGCAAAACCCTTAAAGTGTTCTCTAAAGCATTTCTATCAAAGAGCCTTTCGAAGCAATGCATCCTTTCACTCTTGCTCTCTCTGGGCTATTATTTATACCTACTCAGAGTCCGCTTAAGGATGTTTTTTAACTGGCAAAATCCACGCCCCCTCACAAGGTAGGGTCCAGATGACAAAATCAGGAAGTTGTTATCAGCTGTGAATAAAACATTTCCACATCCTGCACATGTTTAAATAAAATAACCAAAGCTTCCAGTACACAGTCTTTAGAACTTCTGTGGTTTTTGTTGCTTCCATTACTTTGAGAATAGCTCTAGAAAATATTAATACTTATTAATATTAATGCTTACAAATGTTTTCATATCCTTTTCCAACTCTGTCTTTAATACTTAACATTCATGCATTTGTAATCATATTTTGATGGACTAGTGTTATTGTCACTCCTTAGTGGCCTCTTCCTCAGTGAGTTTGTCTGAAACACAGATGACTTATCCAAATTGATTCAGCTTACTGTCTACAGAGTGGTTATTTCTTTATGATGTTCCAATGAACGTATTTGTGCTTTGTATTTGCTATGTGTCTCTTTTAGAGAACACATGTCTGATTCTTGCTTTGGACACAGTATGAAAGATTGCTGATTCTTGACTGAGGATTTAGTCAATAGATGATTTATAAAATAAAAAAAGTTAAAAATAATGTTTCTTTCATTATTTATATTTGTTTTCCTTTTTAATTTTCTTCTTTTCTCTTCTGAACAGTTTAAGTGCTCAAAATCATACACGAGACCAAGGAAAAATAGGGAACATATCTGTATTAGATGGTTGACACCATCAATTTGACAGAATATATATTCTGTTCCAGGATACAAACCTCTTAGCATGCCGATCAACAAATATTTAGATTTGATAAACTATCACCAATTATTTGGATTGGATTATTTGAGGAGGAAGGACCACATTAAAGAGAAAGACACTGTCCTTTGAGATTGTTTCTCAGTCCAAGGAGAGAACTAGAAAATAAGTAGCATTCATCACTCCTACTTTCTGACTATAGACGCTCCAAGACCACCTTCTCCTCATGCTCCTCCAACATGACTCTCTTGTCATGATGTACTGTGAGCTGGAACTGTGACTACAATAATCCCTGTCTCCCTTAAACTCTTTTCTGTCAGGGATTTATTGTAGCAAACAGGAAATGTAACTATCTCCATTAACAATTTACCCACTGCTTTTCAAACAGATGTTTCTGTTTTGGAGAGTGGGCAAGGAAAGACAATGGCAAATATTATGAACAATGGACATTTGCTATGATATAATGAATCACAAATTTACTCATTTCTCCAAGTTGTTCTCCCTATGTTGAAGACAAAAATCTTGGATTTCCAAATAACTAAGATATGTTTTCCCTGAGTGAAAAATTCTTTCCTAAGTGTCATAAATTTGAAGTGTCTATACATTGTGGCATTCTCTTTCCTTACTGGTGGCAGTTACAGGCCATGATTTTTGAGCATATTAATAAAAAATTAGTTTTAGAATTTAATTTTACTAAGTAAAGGCAGGGGTGTCATACAAACGAATGAGGGTTAATTTTTAAAATTAAAAGTAAAGAGGTTTATCTCAATTCCATTGGTAATTATTTGTTTTGTCTTTTTGCAGTGATATTCTTATTAAATGTTTAAAAACTATTTCCCTTGAAAGGACAAAAATGAATAACTTGTCTTTATAGACTGTGATGAATCAGTTTTGTAACTACTCTCAGACAGCCAGGTCAATTTTAAGTCACAAAATAATAACCCTACACTCAAAACTGTGGCAAAACACAGACAGGTTCAGGATATTTGCAACTTGAACAAGACAACTGAATTACACCACTGTTTTTTAACCTAGTTAAGAACCAGAATAGGTTTTTAAAGAGGTTTTTAAAGTTGATTTGATTTCACAGCTTTTGTTTTATTAGCAAATTTCTTTGGCAGGTGTTAAAGTAAGTTTAGTTTTGTGGTGCTCATTAATAGACTCTGAAACACATTAGCACACTGGTGTTACAAGAGAAAATATTCTGATAACAAGTTGAGTTTAGCACATCAACAACATAGGTGACTTCAGTCTTCAAAGTAAAAGCATTTATTTAATAGGAAAATCAGAATAAATACTGTGGGGTTTTCTCTACTCCTTCCCTTTTATAGGTTATTTTCCATCCTTCAGAAAATCCCAATGCTGTACTTCGAACTTCTCTATAACCTCTCTGTTACATTCTCCTTTCAGACACCTTTTAGAGATTATGAAAACATTGTCTCCTCCTCTACCCATGCCTTCCAGTCATCCACTCTAAAGAAAATCATCATTCAGTCTCTAAAATGTGGCCGTGACGTGGTTTATTTCCAAAGTCTTTGATGGGTAGGTATCGTATGCAAAGATAAAGACAAAGGTTTGCTAAACTGATGTCCTACATATATGATTGATAGACAGTGATATAATTTACCCTTCTCACTGTCTCTGACTACTTTTTTTCACCCACTACCTTTCCAAGCCTTGCTACTCTTCAAATGACCTCAGACTTTCTGCCTTAGTCTATTCCTTTTATATATTGTACATATCACATCATTCATGTTTTTTTTTTCTTATTGTCTTCTCAAACAACAATGAGGCTGGGAAGTCATACCACCCCTACTCTTGTTAAACTTGAACTTGATCTACTTATTCCTACTCTGATCCTGACACCTACACTCCTTGCTGCCTTTTCCTCCTCTATTCTCTACAGCCATGGAAAAGTAATAAATACAAAACTTTCCTGTTCATTTTACCATCATCATCATCAATATTTCCCCTCTGCTAGACAAACTCAGTCAGCACAGGGGGCTTTGTAAGGAATATTGCTTGGGCAATTTTTTTTATTACTGTGATATCAAGAGAAAGGTAACTTATATGAGAGTTTATTTTTTGCTTACAATATCAGAGGCTTAGATTCTATGACGATCTTAGGAATATGACAGCAGGAAGCAGGCATGTTATTGGGATAGAAGGTGAGAACTTATCAAAGAAACATAACTGGGAATGGTATGGAGTTTTGGAAATATGAAACACACCCTCAGTGACAGACACCCCCACACAAGAAGGTCACATCATCTAATCTTTGTCAAAGAGTTCCACCAATGTGAACCAAACATTCACATACATGACCTTATGGTCCCATTCCTCTTCCAATCATTAAAGTATAATCTTATCTTTAACTAGATTTATAAAATTAAGGAATGCGGTGAAATGTGATATTTTGATGTCTGGATACATTGTATAATGATTGTCATGGTAAACATTTAGAACTTCTAAACTTTCTCCCTGAGTTAGATTATAGCAAGTATTTATTCAGTATTATCTGCATTTCCCTTGCTGTGTAGTAGTAATAAGAACTTATTACTTTGAGCTAAATATACCAGTTAACTAATTTTCCCCTATCTCTCTTCTGCTTCCACGAAATTAACATGTTCTAGATCCCAAATATGGGCCAGATTACATAGTCTTGTCCTCTGAATCTCACATTTTTCATTAATCATAAAATCCACTATATTAATTTTTATTGCCATATATGAAATGAGTTCAGTCATCTATGGCTGGTAAGAAATCTATTTTATCTACGTACATTTTCTTGATCCATTCATACTAAACAGAGCATTTTTACTGATCACAAATCTTAGCTGCCTTAAATATTGAAGTGCAGATATAAAATGCTAATACATTTTCTTTGGGTATCCAAGGAGTGAGATTGATAGATTATATAGAAAATTTTAAATAAAATTGCTTAATGTTGTTTCTAATAATTACATTCTGAGAAAGTATAAGTGTTCCCTTTATTTGACTAACATTTGGGAGCATTTTTCCTTTTTTATTTATTTTTTAGTATTAGTTACAGTTTATTAACTTTGTATACCAGCTGTATCCCACTCCCTCATCCCCTCACAATCCTAGCCTCCTTCCCTCATCTCCTCCCTGCCCCTTTCCAAGTCCACTGATACAGGAGGCCTCCTCCCCTTTCATCTGACCCTGGTTTATCAGATCTCATCAGGACTGGCTGCAATGTCCACCACTGTGGTCTGAAATCTACACACATAAAGAAGATAAACAAGAAAGAGGACCCGGGGTAATATGATCACTCCTCACTTAAAAGACAAATGGGATGAGCATTGGATGTAGGAATAAACAAGCAACAGGACAGGAGCCTACCACAGAAGACCTCTGAGAGACTCTACTCTACTCTACTTGCAGTGTATCAAAGCAGATACTAAGACTTATAACCAAACCTTCAACAGAGTGCTGGGAATCATATAAAGAAGGGGCAGTTGATATGACCTAGAGAGGATAGGAGCTCCACAAGGACCAAATATATCTGGGCACAGAGGTCTTTTATGAGACTGTTTCTCCAACCAAGGACCATGTATGGATATAACCTAGAACCTCTGCTCAGATGTAGCCCTTGGTAGCTCAATAACCAAGTGGGTACACTAGTAAGGGGAACAGGGACTATTTCTGACATGAACTCAATGACTAGCTCTTTGACCTCCCCCACCCCAGAGGGAGGAGCAGCCCTGCTAGGAGGGCTTTGCAGCCAGCCCTGAAGATATCTGATAATCTAGAGTCAGATGAAAGGGGAGGAGGTCCTCCCCTATCAGTGGACTTCGAAAGGGGCAGGGAAGACATGAGGTAGGGCAGGTGGGATTGGAGGGAATGAGGGAACAGGATACAGCTGGGATAAAAAAGTTAATAAACTGTAACTAAGATTAAAAAATAAATAAAAAAGAAAAAAATCTTAAAAAATATATTACTCTATATATCTATTCTAAATGTTATTTGCTATCAAATTTTGTTTTTTAAAATTAGGTAATGTTATGTAAAAACGTTATCGTTGCATGATACAATTAATTGATCATCAAAACAAAGAATTAGGATTTTGAGAAGATGAGAAAAATTGACTATATAATATCTAGGTTAAGGAAGGTAAAGAATTATGTTTCAAATAATATTAATAACAAAATGGAGATCACTAGCACTCAAAAGATAATGAAAAACATAACATAAAAAATTATAACAACAATTTGGAAAATCCATATTAAGTTCCAGGAAACAGAAAATCTATCAAAATTGAATCTCAAAAAAATATAAAACCTCAACAGACAAATAATTTTTAAAGAGATTGGCTCTACTAAGTCCAAAGCTAAATTCTTTCAAGCATTTAAGAAAAAAACTAATATCAATATTAATTACGCAAATAGAAAGAGTAGATTTTTTAATGATTTTTAATATCTTATATATAGGGGATATTCTGTATTCTTTTTCATATATAGAAAATTGAAGTATTTGTATTATATTCACCTAACATTTTAGAAACTAATTGCTATGTCCCAAGCTTTTCAATAATTTTATCATCATAATTTTTGTGTAAAATATATTTTCCTGAATAAAAAAAAATAACATAAAGTGTCTAGATAAAATATGCCTAAACTTTCATTTCCAGAAATGGGCAGAAAAAAATAGGCCAAGTTTCTATGACAGGATTCTGTATAACAGAATAATGATGTTGAAATCTTATCCTTTGGAAATGTAAGCCCCAAATAAGTCCTTCCATCTATACTTGCATTTCTTAGGCCATGTTATCACAGCAGTAGGAAAGCAACTACTACAGGATTTGAAACCTGTATGTAGAAAAACACACACGGTATATACTCACTTATAAGCAGATGTTAGACATGTAAGATGGGATAAACATATTAAAATCTGTACACCTAAAGAAGCAAATCAAGAAGGAGGACCCTGGGTAAGATGATCAATCCTCACTCAGAAAGACAAACGGGATGAATATTGGAAGAAGGAGAAAACAGGAAACAGGACAGAAGCCTACCACAGAGGGCCTCTGAAAGATTCTACCCAGCAGTGTATCAAAGCAGATGTTGAGACTCATAACCAAACTTTGGTCAGAGTGCAGGGAATCTTATGAAAGAAGGGGGAGATGGTAAGACCTGGAGAGGACAGGAGCTCCACAAGGAGAGCAACAGAACCAAAAAATCTGGGCACAGGTTTTTTTTCTGAGACTGATACTCCAACCAAGGACCATTCATGGATATAACCTAGAACCCCTGCTCAGATGTAATCCCATGGCAGCTCAGTATCCAAGTGGGTGTCCTAGGAAGGGGAACAGGGACTGTCTCTGACATGAACTCAGTAGCTGGCTCTTTGATCAGACCCCCCCTGAGGGGGGAGCATCCTTGCTAGGCCACAGAGGAAGACAATGCAGCCAGTCTTGATGAGACCTGATAAGCTCAGGTCAGATGGAAGGGGAAGAGGACCGCTTCTCTCAGTGGACTTGAAGAGGAGCATGGGAGGAGATGAGAGACGGAGGGAATGAGAGAGGGGGCTACAGCTGGGCTGCAAAGTGAATGTAATTAATATAAAAAATTAAAATTTAATAATAAAAAAGAAACGGGTATGTAGCATGAATAAACACTTGTTGCTATCAGTGATATTTAGTTTCGTGAAAGTGGAAACTGTCATATTCAAATTCAAGGAGATCCTTCCATGAATGGGCCAACCAAATATTGCACAGTAGTACTTAAGAACTTTTCAAAAGGGATCAAAATTAAAGAAAATATACATGAAAAACGTTACGGTGAGATGTTGGGTTATGAGGTCTCATCATCAGACCACACAGCTCCCAAATCATCAAGACAGGTAATTAGCATGGGTAGACCAATGGTACAGTCTAGGGATAGAGTGCATTATTCTTCTGGGAAGCTTTATTTCTGCCCATATAGCATTTCCTCTGAACAAGGCCAAGTAAAATATTTGTCAATGATTATATTAGTGGCATCCAAAATTCACCTTCCTAGAAACATCTGAATTCCTCTTTGAAGCAAAGTATGACAACTAGAGCCCTATCTCCTTAATACATAAAACTACTAGCTTGCCCTGACCCTTCGGTCACCTTTTTGGTCTTCCTTTACACGTCATCTATTTGAGGGCATTAGCATTTAATACCAATTATGTGGAATTGCATCTTTGTTTAATAAGCCCATTGCTGTCATTCTCTTATGTACTTGCTACATTTTCACATTGTTTTGGTGATACAGTATCTTGAAATAAGCCTTGGAAGTCATGACACATGTATCCATCAGCGGAAATCTCTTTTGTTTCTCATTTTCTCATACAGTAATTGTTAAATATGGGCATGTTCAGAATCACTCAGAAAACTATAAAATTTTAAAGTTCTTTCAGATCGGCACTTGCATCCTTGAATTGAAGGATTCAATTCTTAAACCAAAGCCTCAGATTTTGTAATTTTAATAAAAAACAATGCACACATTCCAATGATCTATGATCATTTCCAAGAACCCAAAGCATATTTTCTCATTTGTGAGAACTTATCTATGTTCTCCACTCAATACAGAAAAGTAAACAAACGTGACTCTGTTTTTTATTTGTTTGACATATTTTAATGAAATTTTTATTTTATTTTTATTAATTACAATTTACTTTGTATCCCAGCTATAGCCCCCTTCCTAGTCCCCTCCCAATTCCACCCTCCCTTCCTCTTCTTCTCCTATGCCCCTTCCCTAGTCCAATGATAGGGGAGGTCCTACTCCCCTTCCATCTGACCCTAGTCTATCAGGTCTCATCAGGACTGGCTTCATTGTCTTCCTCTGTAGACCAGTAAGGCTGGTCCCCCTCAGGTGAAGGTGATCAAAGAGCCAGCCCCTGAATTCATGTGTTTCACATACTTTAGTATATTCTTTTTTTTTTTTTTTTGCATCTCCATTTTTTTGTTGTTTATTTTAATTACAGTTTATTCACTTTGTAGCCCAGCTCCTCCCTCCTCTCCTCCTAACCCCACCCTCCCTCCTTCATCTCCTGCTATGCCCCTCTCCATGTCCATAGATAGGGGAGGTCCTCCTCTACTTCCATCTGACTCTAGCTTATCCAGTCTCATCAGAACTGGCTGTGTTGTCCTCCTCTGTGGTTTGTCAAGGCTCCTCCCTCATTCAGGGAAAGCATTTAAAGAGCTAACCACTGAATTCAGGTCAGAGACAGTCCCTGTTCCCCTTACTAGGGTATCCACTTGGAGGCTAAGTAAGCTTCCTTGGGCTACATCTGAGCAGGGGTTCTAGATTATATCCATGAATGGTCCTTGGATACAGTATCAGTCTCAGAAAAGACTCCTGTGTCCAGATATTTTGGTTCTGTTGCTATCCCCCTTCTTTCATGAGATTCCCTGCACTGTGCCCAAAGTTTGTTTATGAGTCTCAGTATCTGCTTTGATACAATGTAGTCTTTCAGAGGCCCTCCATGGTAGGCTCTTGTCCTGTTTCCTGTTTTCTCCTTCTTCCAAAGTCTATCCCATTTGCCTCTCTGAGCAAGGATCGATCATCTTCTCCAGGGTCCTCCTTCTAGCTCACTGTCGTTAGGCATACAGATTTTTGTAGGTTTATCCCATATTATATGTCTAGTATCTACTTATAAGTGAGTATATACTGTGTGTCTTTCTGTTTCTTGGATACCTCACTCAGGATGATCTTTTCTTGTTCCCACCATTTGCCTGCAAATTTCATGATTTCCTTGTTTTGAATTGCTGAGTAGTATTGTATTCTTTCTTTTATTTTATTGTTTTTCTCTTGAAAGTGTGGGAATTAGATGCTTTTCATAGTAATACGATACTTGAAATTCAAACAGAAAATACATGACCACTGTTTTCCCTAAAAGTATTAACCCAAAATAGCGGGTGAGATTTTAATAAACACAAGACTTGGCCTGAGGATCACAAGTATATGATCTGTGTGTCTAATTCCTACTACTGTGTTTACTGTATAAAATTCATGCACTCAAAAGTTGTGAATCCCTGTAACGTTTTTCCATTGGGTTTTCATTAAGCACTAAAGAACCTCAATCCTCCCGAAGCTAGATGTATAGCAAGCATCTGTTTCTCTTAGCTTGTCAATCTGGCTCCGTTTTCAGTAATGTGTAATTGGTCCGTAACAGGAGCATGGTTTGACCTTTTCATACAAGAACTGCAAATGCAAGCAGGAAAGGTCAGTGTGGCATGCTGGCATCATGACACACATTAGAAAAACAACTGGATCACTCCAGAGAGTTGTATTTTATTTTATTATTTTATTTCATTTTATTTTATTTTTACTTTGAAAATTTGGGGTTGCTTTCCTATAGAACTACAATTTGAAAGAGTGAAGATTTAGTTTTAAATTATCTTAGTTCTTCTATAAAATTAAAATGTACTCCATAAGGTGGAGACATGTCTTGGTGAAGAAGAATGCTTGGTATGCAAACAAAAGTGCATTGGTTCAGGTGTCAATATCCATAAAAAGAGCTAGGTAAGACTGAGGGCACTTTGTGAGACCAGCCAGAGACAGGGACATTTGCAGCTCCCAGCCTAAGCTCCAGGTCTAGTGGGGAATACTATCCTAAAAGAATAAGGCAGAAAGAGAGAAAGTCGAATACCTGATATTTTCCTTTTCCAAGTAGTACTTATTAAAAAGCATGTGCTCTTTATTTATAAATAGGTAGGTAATGAGGTGTGAACCTTAATGAAGAACTCTGATGCACTTAATGACTAGTTACTAATTCTAGTCCCAAAGACACACCAGATGGTAACACAAAGTTACAAGTTCTTTAAAAAATAACTACTTTCAGGAATTAATTGTTATTATAATCTAATTTCTCTCATTCAAAAAAAACCCCTCTTGGTTACTATAGTAATAAGATCATAGCTACATATTTAATTGGAATTTTATCTTTATTTGGGTGGTCATCTGGGTAAACTCTTTTTGACTTCTAAAAGCAATACTTTTGACTGTTAATGAAAGATTCTTTGCTGTATTTTTTTTCCAGAAAAGAGACCTCAACAACAAAAAAATTATCATTACATTCCAGATTTGGAGCGGGCTATAGATGATGTAATTTTTTTCCCAAAGAGGCCATGAATTCACAAGTTGCTGTTCATGAAGGAAGCATGATGGTAGGGAAGAGAATGGCAGTGTTTTACAAGGAATCAAACAAACTTTTCCAGTGTCACACATCATTTCATATGAATTCAACAAAATTAAAAAAAATACAACTTAACTTTACTGATGATTCATATATTAGTAGCATCTACAAAATCAAATAATAAAAAAAGACTGAAAGTCTTGTTGACCCATTTTATCATGTATTCTGATTAATGATTATGTAATTAGTGTGTATGTGTGGAGTTTTTTTGTTTGTTTTTTTGTTTGTTCGTTTGTTTTTTTAACCACTGAGCCATCTCTCCAGCCCTTTTTTTTAAATAACTTTTATTTTAATTTTATATGCATTAGTGTGAAGGTGTGAGATCCCTTGGAATTGGTGTTATAGACAATTGTGAGCTGCCATGTGGGTGCTGGGAATTGAACCCAGGTCCTTTGGAGGAGCAGACAGTGCTCTTAATGTTTGTTTGTTTTTTAAGTACAAGCTTATACACAGAGTTTAGGGAGTAAGAACAGGAAACTAGCTAACACAGTTGGCTCTTTGGTTCTCAGTGTGAGAATCTTTGAGCCGAGAAGTTCAGTTTACACAAATTTACTTTTAATTGCATTTTTACACTATTTGTAATGTGAATGACTTAGTGTAAGTGAAGTTCAGCCTAATAGAGTCTGTGAAGGGGCACTTGGCTATGGATTGATATGGAGCATTTATTAATTGCATCTGAACATAAATGTGAATCAGTGTGTGTGTGTGTGTGCTTGTGTGTGTGCGAATGAATGTGCTTGTGAGTGTGTGTTGAAGATACAGCAAGGAGGCACATAGACATGAGGTACGTACACACAACTAAGAATAAGGAGCAAATGCTAAGATTCTATGAGGTAAGACGTTAAAAAGAATCTTCAGGTGGAAAGATTTCTTTTTTAATTAATTAATTAATTGCAATTTATTTATTTTGTATCCCTGCTGCAGCCTCCCTCATCTCCTCCCAGTCCACAAACCCTCCTCCTCTCCCCCCATTTCCCTTCCTTTGTCCACTGATAGGGGAGAAGCTTCTCCCCTTCTATCTGACCCTAGCCTATCAGATATCATAAAGGGCTGGCTGCATCATCTTCCTATGTAGCCTGGTAACTCTACACAGCATAGGAGTCGATGATTAAACAGTCTGTTGCTGAGTTCATGCCAGAGAGAGTTCCTGCAACCCTTACTAGGGACCCACATGGAAACTAAGCAGCCCATGTACTTTCTCTGAAGGGTGAGGGGGGAAGAATCTTCAGATGGAAAGATTTCTTAAGAGAAATTTTCATAAATCCTCAAGTCTGAAGATAAAAATTTAAATCTAAGATTATTTAATCTTAATGTGCAACAGAGGATTTACCCAACTAACTTCCTAAAGCATAGCTGAAGTATCATACTTAGTAATATATAGCCATAAGGCAGTGAGGAAAGTTCTCCTCTTGAAACACCAGGGTACTCCCACTGATGTCCAAATGAAACTTTATAAAACATACCTTTTATTTCTGACATGTTTGCATAGATGCTGTCATCTCTTCTTCTGCAATGTCCCAGTGAGGTATTCTGTTATTAAAATTAGTAGCAAGCACTTTTATAAAAGTGAAGAAGTACTTTCCAAATTCAGTTTTTACTTTTGTTCTTACTCCTCCAATTATAATTAATCTAATATTACCCTGGCAATCATTGCTGAGATAAAGTTAGCCTTTCTATATAAATACTAAACTTACCATGGAAAGAAATGGAAATCAGACATTTTTTTCGTGTTTTATTTTTCTCAACCATTTCTAGTGAATATCTAAGGGTTTTATTTTATTGATTTCCAGTAATTAATTAAGTAACCTGAATAAATTTTTTTCTTAGAATGAATGTCAAGAATTATATAACATGAAAAAGATGAAGATAACTGTAGAAATAATTAAATATTTTATTTAGTGATTTTGTTTTGGACAATTCCACACAGTATGTAAATGAAGTATTTGATTAATTCTCTCTCCTGCAGCTCTTCTCATTACCTTTGCTCACCTGTAATAATAAAAATTTTAAAGGGGATTTTAAAGTTTTGATTATGTAAAGGGAATAATGTTTTCAATAATTTTCAAGGGCAATTTCAGTAGAAAACATGGATTGTTTAGGCAAGTATGTAAATATATAAAAGATTTCAAAACACAAAATCTAAATTGAAAATGGGTAAAAATATTAAATTAACAATTTTTGTTTAACTGAAGGAATTCACACAAAAGCTTCAAGTGGCAGGTAGATCATTCACAATGTTTTACAATGCTTTTGCAATAGAAAAAAATTTCGAAGATGGCATCTTATGATTTCAAAGGAGTTATAACTAAACATAAGCAGTGTGAGTATGTGTTATAGAGAAAATCTTTGAGCCTAGTGGTTATTATTCAAAAAGTCTAACAGAGGTTTTGTGTTGTGCATCTCATAGCCCATGAATAATGAACTCAAAATGGGAGGAAGGAGTTCACCTGAAAACCAGTGCTACCATTTGAGGAGTAATTAACTTGAACAATTGAAGAACACTGAGATGCTTGGAAGTTTCAATTTGCATGGGATATTAAATTTCAAGACACAATTCTGGGACCTTTTAAAAAGCAAATTAGATTTTATTCAACCTAGCCTTCTGCATTTAAATATATTGGTATGCTTCCCTAAAAGATGTCAAGATGGTTATTCCTTAGATGTATTTGCATTATATTCTGACGTGAAATTGATTCATCTGTAGAACACTGCTGGTAATAGGATCTTGTTTGGGCCAACATAAAATATAAGGAAATGTTGCTTTAAGTAGTACATAGTCTTAGAATATAAAGCAAAAATAAGCAGTTAATAAGCAGATACTGGGGGACATCCAAAATGGCGGCTAGGACCACACAGGGTATCTGAACAGCAGCTCAGCAGTGGGAACAGAGTGACTTGCAGGCCATACTGAGGAAGCCAAAACTCTGATGTCTACATTTTTCAGTGAGAGCAGAATCCACAGGGATGCCCAAAGGTCCATCTGCAGGCCAACCAGATAACACTAGGAAAAATTTCCAGGTTCCTGCATTCTGACTCCAAACTTTTAAATTTATTTTTTATTATTTACAGTTTATTTACTTTGTATCCCTGTTGTAGCCCCCTCCCTCCCTCATTCCTTCCCAATCCCAACCTCCTTCCCTCATCTCCTTCCTTCCCCTCTCTTAAGTCTCCTGATAGGGGAGGTCCTCCTCCCATTCGATCTTATCCTAGTTTATCAGGTCTCATCAGGACTGGCTGCAATGGCCTCCTCTGTGGCCTAGCAAGGCTGCTCCTCCCTCGAGGGAGTACAGGCTAAAGGAACAATTAGTCAAGACTACAGACAAACAGATGGCTAGAGGGCAGTTTAAAAATACAGGAAAACAAACAAACAAAAAACAAAAATAACAAAAACAAAAACAGGACATCATGACTTCACCAGAATCTCCAAAAATGAACTGATATTCTAATGCAACTGAAACACAGGAAAATGATCTTAAATCTATAATTATGCAGTTATTCCAGGCACAAAAGAGGAAACAATCAAACAATATAGGCCAGTCAGGAACCCACATTAAAAAGAGAAAAAAGAAATGTTGTAAGACATGAAAACGGAATTAGAATGAATAAAAAATAAAAAATAACAATGAAAACCCTGGAGTTGGAGAACTTCGAGAAGAGATCAGGAACCACAAACGTGAGCATCAGAAAGAGAGTACAAGAGAAGCAGGAAAGAACTTAGCCACTAAAAATAAAATTACAGGGTTCTAGGTTATCTCCACAGATAGTCCTTGGACCCTGACAATGCAGCCACTTCTGATGAGAACTGATAGACTAAGGTCAGAAAGAAGGAGAGGAGGACCTCCCCTATCAGTGGACTTGGGGAGGGGCATGCATGCAAAAAGAGATGCCCTTAAATATGCAAGAGGCCTACAGAACACCAAACAGGCTAGAATAGGAAAGAAATTTCTCCTGCCACGTAATAATCAAAACACTAAGTCACAAAACAAAGAAAAAATTTAAAAGTGGCACTGCACAAAGGCAAAATAACATATAAAGGCAGACCTATCAGAATCACACCAGACTTCTCAACATTGACTATGAAATACAGAAGGGTCTGGGTGGATATCGTACAGACACAAAGAGACTACAAATGTCAACCCCGACTATTTACCCAGCAAAACTTTCAATCAATATAGATGAAGAAAACAAAATGTTCCATGACGTAACTAAATTTAAACAATATATACGCAGGAACTCAGCCCTACAGGAGATACCAGAGGGAAAACTCCAACCCAACTAGATCAATAATACACAAGAAAACAAGGGATAAAATACCTTCACAACAACAATAAAGCAAAAGAAAACAAGCACACTTCAACAATCACCAACAACCCCACAATAAATGGGAATAAGAATTATTGGTCTTGACTCTCCAATAAAAAAACACAGACTAACAAAATGGTTGCAGAAACAGGATCCAACATTCTGCTGCATTAAATAAACATATCTCTGCAACAAAGACAGACACTACCTCACAGGAAAGGGCTAGTAAAAGTTTTTTCCAAGCAAACGGACACAAGAAGCAAGCTGGAGTAGCCATCCTAATATCGAATAAAATAGACTTTCAACCAAAATTAATCAAAAGAGATGGGAAGGGACACTGCATTCCCATCAAAGGAAAAATTCACCAGGAAGATATCACAATCCTAGAAATCTATGCAACAAACACGAGGTCTCCTGCTTTTGTAAAATAAATGTTATGAAAGCGTAAATTATGCATTAATAGTGGGAGACTTCAACACCACACCCTCAAGGGACAGAAAATAAATAGGAAAATAATGACACTTACAGAGGACCTAATAGATGTCTATAGAAGTGTTCACCCAAACACAAAAGGATATATTTTCTTCTTAGCATCTCATGACATCCTTTCTAAAATTGGCCAAATAGTCAGGTGCAAAATGAGCCTCAACAGATACAAGAAGATTGAAATAATCCATTGTATCCTATCAGACCACCATGGTCTAAAACTAGACCTCAACAATAACAGAAATAGCAAGGAGCCTAAACACGCATGGAAACTGAACACCTTTATACTCAACCATGGCTGGGTCAGGAAAGAAATGAAAGAAATTAAAGACTTCTTTGAATTCAATGAAAATGAAGGCACAACTTACCCAAACTTATGGGACACAATGAAAGTAGTTCGAAAAGAAAAATTCATAGCACTAAGTGCATTCATAAAGAAATTTAAGACATCTCATATAAGCTACTTAGAGGCACACCTGAAAGCACTATAAAAAAACAATAAGCAGACATACCTAAGAGGAGTAGACAGCTGGAAATAATCAAATTCAGGGTTGAAATCAATTTATTAAAAACAAAGAATCAACAAAACCAAGAGCTGGTTCTTTGATGAAATCAACAAGATAGACAAACACTTAGCCAAACTAACTAAAAGGCAGAGACACTATCTAACTCATCAAAATCAGAAATAAAAAGGGGGGCATAACAATAGACACTGAGGAAATCCAAACAATCATTAGGTCTTTTCTTCAAAAGACTATATGCAACAAAATTTTAAAATCTAAATGAAAAGGAGAATTTTCTTGATAGATTCCATTTACCAAAGCTGAATCAAGTCCAGGAAAATAAATTAAATAGTCCTATATTCCCTAAAGAAATAGAAGCTATCATCAAAAGTCTTTCATCCAAACATAGCCCAGGGCTAGATACTCTCAGTGCAGAATTCTACCTAATACCAATACTCTTTAAACTATTCCATAAAATAGAAACAGAAGGAACATTATCAACCTCATTCTATGAGGCCACAGTCACCTTGATATGTAAACCACACAAAGAACAAACAAAGAAAGAGAACTTCAGACCAATCTCACTTGTGAAAACTGATGCAAAAATATTCAGTAAATTACTTGTGAACCAAATCAAGAACACATCAAAGATATCATGCACCATAACCAAGTAGGCTTCCTCCCAGGCATGTAGGGGTGGTTCAATATACATAAATCCATCAATGTAATCCACCATATAAGCAAACTAAAATAAGTAAATAAACAACAGGATCATCTCCTTAGCTACCAAAAAAGGATTTGACAAAATCCAAAACCAGTGCATGTTTAAAGTTTTGGAGAGATCAGGGATACAAGCCACATATCTAAACATAGTAAAGGCAATATACAGCAAGCCTATAGCCAACATCAAACTAAATGGAGAAAAATGAAAATCAATCTCACTAAAATCAGGGACAATGCAAGGCTGCTTATTTTCTCCCTATCTCTTCAATACAGTACTTCAAGACTTAGAGCAATAAGACAACTAAAAGAGATTAAGTGGATACAAATCAGAAAAAAAGAAGTCAAAGTATCACTTTTTGCAGATGATATGATAGTATATATGAGTGACCCCAAAAGTTTACCAAATACTCTTTCATCTGATGAACACCTTCAGCAAAGCAGCTGAATAGAAAATTAACTAAAAAAAAAAAAATCTGAAACCCTTTTGTAAACAAAAGACAAAGGGGCTAAGAAAGAAATTAGGGAAACAAGACACTTCACAATAGCCACAAATAGTATAAGATGCTTTCGTGTTACTCTAACCAAGCAAGTGAAAGACCTGTATGAAAAAAAAAATCAAGTCTCTAAAAAAGAAATTAAAGAAGATATCAGAAGAAAACATCGCTCATGCTCATGGAGGATGAGCGTAGGATTTACACAGTGAAAATGGCCATCCTACCAAAAGCAATCTACAGATTCAATGCAATTCCCATCAAAATACCAACACAGTTTTTGAAAGAACAATTTGGAATTGTATATGAAAAACAAAAACAAAACAGAATAGCTAAAACAACCCTGTGCCATAAAAGTATCTCCATCCCTTATCTCTAGCTGTATTATAGAACATCTGTAAATAAAGATGGCATGATGCTGGCATAGAAAGAGACTGGTGGATAAATGGAATAGAATCAAAGGTCCAAAAATAAACCTACAAACCTACTGATACTTGATTTTTGACAAAGTTGCCACAAAAAAAAAAAAGGAAAAAAGATACTATTTTTAACCAATGCTACATGGTGCTACATGGAAGTCTACATGTAGAAAAAAGCAAATAGTCACATATTTATCACTACACAAAAGTAAAGTCCAAGTGGTCAAAGACCTCAACATAAAACCAAACACACTAAATTTGTTAGAAGACAAATTAGCGAAAAACCTTGAAGTCATTGGTATAGGAGACACCTTCCTGAACAGACCAGTAAGAGCTCTTTGACCCCTCCACCCCCCACCACCTCCAGAGAGGAACAGCCTTGCCAGGCCACAAAGGAGGACATTGCAACCATTCCTGATGAGACCTGATAACCTGATAAGCTAGGGTCAGATGGAAGGGAGAAGAACCTCCCCTATCAGTGGACTTGGAGAGGGACATGGGAGGAGATGAGAGAGAGAGGGTGGGATTGGGAGGGAATGAGGGAGAAGCTACATCTGGGATACAATGTGAATAAAATGTAAAAGATCTTCTGGAGGTATCTCCATCCCTGATCTCAAGCTGTATTATAGAGCAACAGTTATAAAAACTGCATGGTACTGGCATAGAAACAGAATGGTGGATCAATGGAATCGAACAGAAGACGCAGAAATAAACCCACACACTTACGGACACCTGATTTTTGACAAAGATGCCAAAACCATACAATGGAAAAAAGATAGCATCTTTAACAAATGGTGCTGGTCCAACTGGATGTCTACATGTAGAAAAATGCAAATAGATCCATACTTATCACCCTGCACAAAACTGAAGTCCAAGTGGATCAAAGACCTCAACATAAAACCAGACACATTAAATCGGCTAGAAAAAAAGTGGGGAATACCCTAGAACTCATTGGTACAGGAGAAAACTTCCTGAACAGAACACCAACAGCACAGGCTCTAAGAGCAACAATCAATAAATGGGACCTCATGAAATTGAAAAGCTTCTGTAAAGCAAAGGACACCGTCATCAAAACAAAGCGACTGCCTACAGATTGGGAAAGAATCATCACCAACCCTCTATCTGAGAGAGGACTCATATCCAATATATATAAAGAACTAAACAAGCTGAAAAGCAACAAACCAAGTAATCCACTTAAAAAATGGGGAACAGAGCTAAAGAGAGAATTCTCTGCAGAGGAATATCGAATGGCAGAGAAGCACTTAAAGAAATGCTCAACCTCATTAGCCATTAGGGAAATGCAAATCAAAACAACCCTGAGATTTCACCTTACACCCATCAGAATGGCCAAGATGAAAATCTCAAGGGACAACACATGCTGGAGAGGTTGTGGAGAAAGGGGAACCCTTCTTACTGCTGGTGGGAATGTAAACTGGTACAACCACTCTGGAAATCAATCTGGCGCTTTCTCAGACAACTAGGAATAGCGCTTCCTCAAGATCCAGCCATACCACTCCTAGGCATATACCCAAAAGAGGCGCAAGTACACAACAAGGACATTTGTTCAACCATGTTTGTAGCAGCTTTATTTGTAATAGCCAGAAGCTGGAAACAACCCAGATACCCCTCAACTGAAGAATGGATGCAGAAACTGTGGTACATCTATACAATGGAGTATTACTCAGCAATGAAAAATAAGGAAATCATGAAATTTGCAGGTAAATGGTGGGACCTGGAAAGGATCATCCTGAGTGAGTTGACCCAGAAGCAAAAAGACACTCACGGTATATACTCACTCATATAAACATACAATATAGAATAAACCCACTAAAAGCTGTACATCTAAACAAACTAAGCAAAAGAGAGGACCCTAACTAAAATGTTCAATCCCCATCCTGAAAGGCAAAGAGGATGTACATCAGAAGAAAACGAAAATAGGAAACAACCTCGGAACCCGCTACAGAGGGCCTCTGAAAGCCAGAAGAAAACAGGAAACAACCTTGAAACCTGCCACAGAGGGCCTCTGAAAGCTTCTGCAGTATAGACTGTCAAAGCAGATGCTGAGCCTGATGGCCAACTGATGGGCAGAGTGAATGGAATTTTATGTAAGAAGTGGGAAATAGTAAGAGCTGGAGGGAACGGGAACTCCACAAGCAGAGCAACAGAACAAGATAATTTGAACACAGGGAACTTCCCAGAGACTCCTACTCCAACCAAGGACTATTTGTGGAGATGACCTGGAACCCCTGCACAGGTGTAGCCCATGGCAGTTCAGTGTCCAAGTGGGTTCCATAGTAATGGGAAGAGGGACTGCCTCTGACATAATCTGATTGGCCTGCTGGTTGATCACTTCCCCCTGAGGGGGGAGCAGCCTTATCAGGCCACAGTAGAGGACAATGCAGCCACTTTTGATGAGAACTGATAGACTAAGATCAGAAAGAAGGAGAGGAGGACCTCACCTATCAGTGGACTTGGGGAGTGGCATGCATGCAGAAAGGGGAGGGAGGGTGGGATCGGCAGGGGAGGAGGGAGGGGCTCATGGGGGATACAAAATGAATAAAGTGTAATTAATAAAAAAAATAAAAGATTTAAGAAATAATAATAATAATAATAATAAAGAGTTCAGGGTCTAAGATCAACAATCACCTCATGAAACTGAAAAGTTTCTGTAAAGCAAAGGACAATATCAGCCGAAAAAAAAAATGACAGCTACAGACTGGGAAGAGATCTTCACCAACCCTACTTGTGACAGAGGGCTAATATCAAGAATATACAAAGAAATCAAGAAGTTAAACACCAACAGACCAAGTAATACAATTAAAAAACGGGGTGCAGAGCTAAATGGAGAATTCTCAACAGATGAATACCGAATAGTGGAGAAACAGGTAAAGAAATTCTCAACATCCTTAGTCATCAGAGAAATGCAAATCAAAATGACCTTGAAAGTGTACCTTACACCATCAGAACGGTTAAGATCAAAACTCAAGGGACTTCCAGTGTCTATCCTGTTTATCCTTCTGAATGACAATTAAGCCTCATCTATAGGGTCTTCCTTGTTTAGCTTCTTTAGTACTATAGATTTTAGTATTTATGTCCTATATTATATGGGTAATATCCACTTATCAGATTTAAAAAAGTACACATTATTAAGGTTCAGAGGCCATGGTGACAGAATTACTAATTCAATGCTCTAAATTGGGGAAAATAGCTGTTGGAATTTTGAGATGATTTAGGTATAATACTGGGAGAAATGTGGGCTGAAACTTTTCTTCTGTTAGTATGCTCTTTTATATCTGTGATTTTTGTTCTTTTGCTAATGACCCAATGAATGCTCTAATACAGAAAACCTTACTGCTAGTGAGATTATATTGCATTCACTGTTTTCTTCTTTCCTTGTAGAGCAAACACATTTTTACTTCTTAGAGAGGGCATCCTTTCTTCTCTTCAATGGCCTTGAATATTGTAGCTCATTGTTATTATGGACATTATAATCATCACAAGGCTTCTCGAACGCTTGCAGAGTACATTATTCTGGACCCTACCAATGAATTATTCATCCAGTCAGAATTTAGTAGCCATTCTGTGCCAGCAACTTCCTAGACAGCGATACAGAAGGATTAAAAATAAAATTCCACCTACCTTGAAAGACTGGGTCCTAATGGAAATTCAAACAGAGCAGGTGCTGCTGTTCATGTAATATTACAAGTGTTGAGAGAATGAGGTAATAATGTGTTCTATATACTTATATGGCTAAGATATATACCCACATAAATATAACAAGGATCATGTGAAAAGTGCTGTAATAATAAGGCTTGGTGGTTGTTTCTGGTTCTTAAAAGCTTAATAAATGAAAGATAAATAAAATTCCCTTTTACACTTCTGCTCCCTAAGTGATACTTAATTTCTCTCTTCTCCTTCCCAGCTGAGGTCCTCTTAAATACAACCAACATTCTTTTCGTTTTCAGGTTTTCCTCTCTGTCGTTTCTTGCTCTAACTTGGAATTGTGTTATCAAACTCTAAGAAAGGAATTTATTCATTTATTTTATTTTTTATGCTTTTTTTTTTGTTCAAACTCAGGCCTTAATCTATATGAATCAAGTTCTTTAGTGTTAAGTCAAGCTGTGATATGAGGTTTAAATAAAACTTTATTTTGCTAAGTTGTCAGGTGACTTGAAAAATACCGTCAATATCTTTTTTTTTTTTTAAAGATTTGAATCTCTGCATTCATTCTTACCACATTTTCGTGGTATGCTTCCTTCTTGGTGGATTTCTTTATGTCATCTTGTCCCAAATATTTATAATCAAATCCTCAATACTTTGATTTTTTTGGACAAATTATTGGACAAACCTCAAACTTTAGCTGTTTTGTCCATTCATGCATAGCTTTCCCAGGTATATTAATTTCTACTCAAATTTTCTCCTACTTTAACTTTCAGACTGATTGATATAGTTGTCCATTTAACATTTCACTTCAGTGTCTAATATGTATACAAATCTAGAAATTCTACAACATACTCATATTTTATGTTCCTTTAACTTGTCCTTTGCTTATGTTTCTGCCTGTCCATCAGTGGGACCATGAATCACTTGCTCATATTGCAACACCATATGCTCATACTTATTTCTCTTGGTCTACTGTATAGCTGTATCTTCTCAGAAAGTATGATGCTTCTTATTCCGGCATAAATCCTAAATCAGAATGTCAGCAAGATATTCCACATCAGACTGTGGAGAACATATTACCACCTCTACTTTCATCTTCTCTACATTCACAACTCATGTATGTGATTCAGTATGCTTCTTCTAATAACCACTCAAACTACATACAAATAACCTTCATAGAAACAGACAAATCATATGCTTTGCTTAGTTTCTAATATTTCCAGTCACACTTAGAACAAAATCTAAACGTTTCGCAGCAATTCTACAGGTCTTGTGTGGTTCGGACCATTCTTTCTCAAATATGAATCTGTTGTTCCATGTCTTTGTGGCTTCATTGCCTAGTTTCTTTAGTTGTTTTGCATGTTTAATATCCTTCTTTGCCCATATTTGTTTCTCTTTGATTATAGTGTGTGGCATCATCTTAGGGTACCATCCCTTAGACAAAATTAGCATTTTCCTAAAGTGTGGTAGGTATTTGAAGTTTGAGCAGATTGACCTGTGGCTAGGACGTGTTTGTTTTTTTGTTTTTGTTTGTTTGTTGTTGTTGCAGTTGTTGTTTTCATCACACAGTAGACATAGGTTTTAAGTAAAATGTAACTATGACACGTGAACATCATTGAGAATGTGACAGATGTTTACATTCTGACTAAAGGCTGATTTTTCAATTCCTTTAGGTTATTTAAGAGGAAATGACAATAGACAAACCTGATATTCCAGGCTATGTTTGGTCCAGAGAATGAGATTACAATAGCAATGCAGTCAGTTTTGAGTGAGGGAATTTATTGAATATGTAGCAAATGACAACAAGAGAATGATCATCAAAAAATGTCATCAAATTTGGCACTTAAAATTTAGCAAATACTAGGATTATTGGAGTAGCCCAATTGGTAGAGGAAAAGGGTAGCATAATGAAGTTGGTAGGGGAGGGAGGCTGTGTTACAAACATACAGCAAAAACCAAGTGGAGAATTAGACTGATTCACTCATCTAGAGTCCCCAACTAAAGTCTTGGGCATCACAGAATGTCCTCTTGGCTGAAGCCTCCAAGTAAAATAACAAGTAGCAGCAAAAAGATAATGCCATCATATTTAGCATTTAATCTCATCCAGTAAAAACCAACAGGGAACACATGGCCAGTCAAAGGAGGCTTTTAGACTGAGCTATCTCTTCATGGATATTCTCCACAGCTGAACTTCTAGCTTCCCATTCCCACAGCTGGTATTTTTTAAATCATGGAATAAGCAATAGTAACCACTGCTGGGACTAATTTATCTTTTAGCTTTAAAAGACAGTGTTTTCAAAAACCTTAGAACCTTGAATTTTTATCTCTTCCTCATACTGATGCAGCAGGGTCAGCCAGACCCAGGGCAGAGGTTTTAGAGGACATATACCAGAAGAATTCTTGGGTCTGAAGTCTAAAATGGAAAAAAAAAATACCCCATGGTTCTGTAGAAATGACATTTTATTTAATCTTTTGTTAAGGTATTTTTAATGGGATAAAAGATAAAAAACAAACTTCTCAACAAGATTGTTACAGATGTAGCCCATGGCAGCTCAGTCTCCAAGTGGGTGTCCTAGTAAGGAGAACAGGGACTATCTCTGACATAAACTCAGTGGTTGGCTCTTTGATCACCTCCACGTGAGGAGTAAGCAGTCTTACCAGGCCACAGAGGAAGACAATACAGCCAGTCCTGATGAGACCTGATAAGCTAGGGTGAGAGGGAAGGGTAATAGGAGCTCCTTTATCAATGGACTTGGGGAAGGGCATGGGAAGAGATGAGGGAGGGAAGGTGCGGTTGAAAGGGGAAGAGGGAGGGGGCTACAGCTGGGCTACAAAGTGAATAAACTGTAATTAATAAAAATAAAAATTAAATTAAAAAGCAATCATTCCAGAGAAGGGTAAGAAATGTTTGCTTTAATCCAAAGGAATAAAATTTTCAAATACTAAACTAGATTAAAAACTAAGCACTGCACACTTTAGCCTGATCTTCCAACAGGCAAGCTATTCGCCTGTATGTTAGACCTGAGTGTGTGTGTGTGTGTGTGTGTGTGTGTGTGTGTGTGTGTGTGGTCATCCTGTATGTGTTAGTGCCTGTATGCTGCAGGAGTATGCCTGTATGCATGGTTTTGCAAACATTTTTCCTATGTCCTTGAAAAATTTGAATTTGTCAGAATTAAACCAATTATATGTAAATGCTCAGTAGCTATTTAAGTTCTTCTGAAGTTCTTAAATGAGGGGAACTTTTAATTTTTCTTGTGTACAGTCAGGAGACTTGGCTGTCGTATAAATTTTTAGATGGGGAAAATCATGCTGATTTTAGTTCCAAATTCAAGAGACTGTCAGGTGTACTTTAATTTCCATGCAATATTTCTGTTGTCAAACATAATTCCTTTGAAATTTTATCCTAATATCACTGGTATAATGTATATAAACATTGTATGTTATTTATTATGTTATATACGTATTATATTTTAGTTATGTTATATATGTTATGCTATATATTGATATAATACAAATGACATATATTAGTTGGCATAATCATGGCTATATTTTCTATTTAGTTCATTGAAAACTAATACTATGAATACTAAACTCATACAAAAACTAATACAATGAAGAATTTTCAATTAGGAGAAATTCAAATATTTCCCATTGTTGTATTCAAACCAATAACATTAAAGTTCTCTTCGTCATGTCTAGTAGCTAAAAAATGACAGCTAGAGCCAGTACTGAGAGCTATAACAAAATTTCCCTATAAAATGGTATTTTTAGCACTAATGCCCTAATAGAATTTGGCATTTGATTTCTACTGTCTGCAGTGGATAAATCAGAAGAAAAATTCCTATTTCTACATTTACCTATTATAAGAAAAACTTCCATATGTATTCAAAGGGTCTCTTCAAATTTCCTTACCTGTGGACCTATTTTGCTATCCACGATATCGAATGGGAGGCTTTCCCGAAGGACTTGCTCTGCGCTCCGTGGGCCTTAAATGTGGCGTTTTGCAGCTGTCCGGTTCTGCTCTTGTGTGAACAGCAACAGAAAGCAGGTAAACAGGTGATAGTATAGCTCTTAGCCCCACAGGTGACTTCAGTTTCTACAGTGCCTCTTGTTCTTTCTCTCCTTTGGTGCAAGTCTTGAGTCCACATCACCAGACACAACTAGCTATCTTTATTCTTGCTCTCAAGCACTTACATAGCAAAAATCTCCTTCTGTGGACACATTTGCCTAAATGTTAGGTACTACTACATCGTAGTGTGATTTTTTTTAAGTATGTGTGAGCTCTTTTACTCTTAGCCCAGCTCTATAGTGTTGGAACTTTTGTGATCTGTATATCAGAAACCAGTTAGGAAGCACAGGACATGCACCAGAAATCTCATCGCTGGAACAGAGGGCTGAGTACAGGATTCTTAAACGTGGAATCTGACCTTTGTCCTTGTTCTTTGAGAAAGCAGAGTGAGCGGTGGCATCAGGTTTTCTCTCTCAGAGTCTAAAAAATGGAAACTACTTATCCCCCAATCAATCGATCATCTATACAAGAAGCTCTAAAGCCAGGATGATATGCAAGCATTAATGATAGCTGACGTCTTTTGTCATGTTTGTTTACTAACATGTTTCAATGTCCAACAGAAACTAAAACATTAATTCTAATGCCAAGATCTGTCCTTTCCCTCCATGGCCTATATTTATTTTATGTGTTTATCCTCTACACACAAAAGAATGTTATCAAATATTCTTGCTGTGGTGTATCTGGAATAAAAATCTCTGAATTAGGCTTATTTATTCTACGCTATGTAGAATCACCATTCTTCTCCTGAGTGAGTTGTGTACGCTTATAAAAGAAAAGCTGGCATGAATGACAATGTGATTGAAGTATTCAGATTCTAAAACAGCAGTGAAAGCTACAGTAGCTTCCATCACATTTTTTCCATTTTTCACATGGCCAGATGAGGATAGCTACAAAGACTTTAATTATATATGCTTGTGGCATCAGAAAAATCAACAGTCTTTGAAATCTTTATATTTCAGAATAAAATAAAGTAAAACATTCAAAATTCTAGCAGGTAGCATACCCCTTCCTTTTGAGACAGACACACACACGCACACACACACACACACACACACACACACACACAAAAGAATGTGTGTAATACAAAAACACAGTTAAAATAGTGCAGAGTGCAGGGAATCTTACGAAAGAAAGGGAACATGAAAGACCTGGAGAAGACAGAACCTCCACAAGGAGAGCAACAGAACCAAAAACTCTGGGCACAGATGTATTTTCTGATACTGATACTCCAACCAAGGGCCTTTCGTGGAAATAGAACCTCTGCACAAAGGTAGTCCATGGCAGCTCAGTGTCGAAGTGGGTTCCCTGGTAATGAAAACAGGAACTGTCTCTGACATGGACTCAGTGGCTGGCTCTTTGATCACCTCCCCCTGAGGGGGAGCAGGCTGACTAGCCTACAGAGGAAGACAATGCAGCCAGTCCTGATGAGACCAGATAGGCTAGGGTCAGAGGGAAAGGGAGGAGGACCTCCCCTATCAGTGAGCTGGGGGAGGATCATCGGAGGAGAAGAGGTAGGGAGGTTGAGATTGGGAGGGGCTAGGAAAGGAGCTACAACTGGGGTACAAAGTGAATAAACTGTAATAAATAAAAAAAAATAAATAAATTTTAAAAAATGTGCGTTTGTATTGCTATGCCTAAAATGGTACGCTAGAGGGCAGTGTAGTTATGATCTTTTTCCTATGCCAGGTTTTCATCAAATTTCCTAATACTTTTATAGAATATAGAAAGCATACATTAATTTAAAATAAACGACATGCATTTGCTTTAAAAGCACTTAGCTTGTGCTTGATTGTTAATAGATAGGAATTTCTTGGAGCCTTGATATGTACAGAGTAATGGATATAACTGATCTTTTCTTTTTTAAGGGAGTGAAGAGAGAGGACAAATACGTACCAAATTCTTTCATTTGCCACGACGCCTTAAAGGGGGGGGGGGGGATGGACATAATTCAGAACCATTAGCAATGTCATAGGTATAAGTTATCTTGCATTTTAATGAAAACAGCTTACAAGATGAGAAGAAAGGTTTTAAGCACTTTCCTGAATCTTGTTTGAAATGTAAAAGAAAAAAATAATGTATTCATATAAATTTAAGGGAATGCTTGTAGGATTTTTTACAGACCTTCTAAAACATTTGTGTTATTTTTTTTTTCTTGGTATTGGGCACAGACCACTCCAACGAACTGAGTAAAGATAAAATAAATATCTCAGGTCACTTTACCAGTCTTCCAAGAGGGAAAGAACGTTGGAATAGAGTAGAAGCTGGCGGTGCCCTGCATTGTCTCCCCAGACAAAACCTGAAACACACATTTATTAATAGAAAATCAGAAATAAAGTATTTGTTCCTTTTACTTCTTGGGGTGACTTGAGACATGCGATCTAGTTTTTATGCAAAATTGCCTGCGAGATGAATTATCCGATTTCAGCCTCGCAGGGTGGATAATAGATCCCCCGAAAATGGTGTAAATAAAGCGTGGGGTTTCTGTGACTTGTGCTAATGTGGTACTGTTACTACCTCTGGTTTAAGGCCATGAGCCTTGCAGAGCTCAACCAAACGAATTCCACAATATCCAGTGGGCAGTTTGAGGTCATGGCATCAAAGATTCTTCCTTCCAGAAAGACCTTATTGCCATTGTCGCAAATTCTTCTTTCCGCATTTCTTCTTCTGGACAAGGGAGATGGATGGTGAAAGAGGGACATTTAGTAACTACATGTTAGCTAAATAAAAGAGAGCATATGCGTTTTGGCTTTTTTTGTTTTGTTTTTCTTTTTTTAAATTCACAAAGTTGAATTTCAGACTCAGTGAAAGAAAAAACAAACGCAGTGGGGTTAGGGGTGTTATTTAGTTCAGTATCCATGGAATACTTTTGGAAATGGTAGTTAATCCTATTATGCATCTGCTTGCCTCTGCTAGGAGTTTTCTGAAAGGCTTTTTAAAGCTTTCTGAAAAACTGCTCTTTATCTGTGCTTCAGCTAACTGTACATTTCTAAAAATTAAAGTGTATGATAGACATGTCTCAACTATAACTACAGTGTAGATGGCTCTGTACATGTCAATTACCTGGCAATTAGTGAAAAAAGGAGTATCGGTTTGAAGTATTTTGAGCAATAGCTAATATTTTACAGATATCTTTGGTTCAAAATTAAAAAAAACCACATATAATATTGAAAATACATATATACATGCTTACACATACATATATAAATGTATGTATTGCATTTTAGCTTTCTTCCTGTTATGAAAAAATACATGACACAAAGGTATTAATGAAGAAATGGTTTATTTTGCCTCAGAATTTAAGGGTACATTTCATCATGACGCCTAGGTTTAGAATGAGTGATAGAGTGAAGGTCCTGAGCAGAAGGCGGCTTGTCACGTTGTGTCCTTTGGACCTGCACGTTGTTGTCCATTGTGCATGGAGCAATGAATGGTTCTACTCAAATTGGTTTGGTCCTTTCTGATGAGTCTAAGACTTCAGTCCATGGGATGGAACTTTCCATACACCATATAGATTTTTTCTCCTCAGTCAAATATATTTTTTGGAAATATTACAAGAGGTACACTGTATTTCTATAGTGATTCTGAAGTAGTTAAAATAAAAACTATTTCCCAAACACACACACAGAGAGAGAGATCACAAAATATTGAAAATTTAATGACTGTTTGAACTTACTGTACAGAAGAACCTGTCCTGAGCCATTGTCAGAAGCGGGGTTGAGTTTACAGTATATCAAATAGGACAGCCTTGGAGGCATATTATTTCTTGTCCTTAAAATCTGTATAACTTGGGGCCATGGTAAGAATTATGTGCTTCGCACATAGCACTTTTTAAGGCTTACAGAGTTGACAGATTTGGTTCAGACTAGGAGGCTGAGGTGTAGCACGGTTCTAACACACCCACAGACTCAAATGTGTTTGTTGCCTTAATATGCATTTTAAGAATGTATCTGACTTTCACTTCAGTAAATGGTGAATTCAGGCAAAAAAAAAAAAAAAAGAAAAGAAAAGAAAACTGAGTAATTTAAACTCTCTTCCACTGAACTATAACATATAAACTATTTTTGTTTTATATATATATATAGACATATATAGTATCTATTTATGTATATAGTTTTATATACATACTATATATGTTTATTCTCTCTCTCTCTCTCTGTGTATGTGTGTATGTGTGTGTCTGTGTTGCTGCTTTTACACACCAGGGTACAAGTATGATGTCATTTGACAGCCTCCGGGAGTCAGTTATCTCCTTCCATCATGTGTGATCAGGGGGCTGAATTCAGTTTGTCATGTGTAGCATCAAGTCTGCTGTGTCTTCTCACCCCTCACCCATCACGTTAACACAAAATATTTATGAGTCTATGCTGATAGGAAGGAATATCATAAGTGAATAGCTAATGTTGACTGAATATGAAAATAGATTATCCTTGTTGAGCAAAAGTATTATTGTGATCAACACAGAAAGTAGTTATCAAGTATGAGGAAAAGCTTGAGAAGAGCAGTGATGAGGAAAGGGGATTTTTCCATGCTCAATGTCTGTGAGTTCCAGAGGAAGAAGTGGAAACTTTAGCATGGAGAACTGGCCATTTCCCATTGTTAAGATGTACTGACACGCGGCGTTTACTAACACTGTGCAACCACAACAGCGACCCATCCTTTGCTCAGTTTTGTTCTTTGGCATTATTACTCAGCAACGAAAAACAAGGAAATCATGAAATTTGCAGGTAAATGGTGGGACCTGGAAAGGATCATCCTGAGTGAGTTGTCCCAGAAGCAGAAAGACACACATGGTATGTACTCACTCATATAGACATATTATATAGGATGAACCTACTACAATCTGTAACCCTAAAGAAACTAATCTAGAGGGAGGATTCTGGCTAAAATGTTCAATCCCCATCCCGAAAGAAAAAGAGGATGGACATCACACGAAGAAGAAAACAGGAAACAAGTTAGGAGCCTCCCACAGAGGGCCTCTGAAAGGCTCTGCTCTGCAGACTATCAAAGCAGATGCTGAGACTTATGGCCAACTTTGGGCAGAATGCATGGACTCTTATGAAAGAAGTGGGAAATAGTAAGATCTGGAGAGGACAGGAGGTCCACAAGGAAAGCAACAGAACCAAAACATCTGAGCACAGGGGTCTTACCTGAAACTCATACACCAACCAAGTACCATGCATGGAGATAACCTAGAACCCCTGCACAGATGTAGCCCATGGCAGTTCAGTGTCCAAGTGGGTTCCATAGTAATGGGAACAGGGACTGTCTTTGACAGGAACTGATTGGCCTGCTCTTTGACCACCTCCCCCTGAGGGGGGAGCAGCTTTACCAGGTCACAGAAGATGACAATGCAGCCACTCCTGATGAGATCTGATAGACTAAGATCAAAAGGAAGGAGAGGGGGACCTCCCCTATCAGTGGACTTGGGGAGGGGCATGCATGGAGAAGGGGAAAGAAGGAAGGTATTGGGAGGGGAAGAGGGAGGGAACTAGAGGGGGATACAAAGCAAATAAAGTGTAATTAAAAATAAAATTAAATTAAAATTAAAAAATCTCAATTAAATCATGACAAAACATACAAATCCTACTTGACTGGAATTACACAAACTATGTGGCAGGATCTTGTCAAAATGATGAAGCCCAAAAATGATTGTAAAGAATTTGTTTCAACTTAGAAGAAACAATGATTCATAAACTCATTTGATGCAAATTAGGACCACAGACCAGTTAATGGGACTTTCTTAATGCGAGCATTATGGGTTGAATGTGAACTAAGGTTTATGAAATATTAACTTTGAGGGAAACTTACACCAGTGACATACGAGTACTACATTAATTTCTACCCGTTAAAAAACATTTCAAAATATTTCAAAATAAAAGAGGTGAAAACTAAGACAGAAGCCTCTTGAGTCTGAAGTCAGCATGTCACACAGCAAGGCCTTTTCCAGCACAAGTGTAGCTGAAGGTGATGGGCTTTCAGCATGTTTGGGAAAGCAATCTAATTTCCACTGCAAATAATCACATAATTTGTCTATTTATTATTCTACTCATACGGTAGCAAGCGTGCTGAATACGTTTTCTCAACCTTCTAACACGAAGCATTCTTCCTGCCACTTTACTGACGGGCAGTTTCTAAGCTCAAGGATTCAATCGCCCAAAGCAAAAGCCTAAATTTTTTTTTTTTTTTTTTTTTTTTAGTGTATTCAAAAAGCTTTTACTTACTGACTATTTAATAAGTCTTATTTTACATACATTTTGTCTAGATCTCATTCTAAAGCGTACAATTACCGGTGTTATTATATAAAAAATGAAAATCCAATTTAGAAAATATTACAGATGAAATAAAGCTGGTTTGTGTGAGCTTCCTTGGTTTTTGTACAACCTTCTATAACTTCATGTGAGATCGTGCAACTTTTTCAAAATTTTATATTCTCCCCCTAAATATTATGTTGCACATAAAAAAAAATTAATGGAAGCTCAATTCAACCATGCCCTTTGTTAAAATGAACACATACAGGATATATTTATATGTTGTCCTGATTAAATAGATGTCTTATTAAAATTTTACAAAGAGTACAGAATTAGAACGTACTCTTGATTTGTCTTTATTCTGGTAAAAACAGTGTCTGACACAGTTCACTGACAGATTGACAGTATGAGGCTAATCTTGAAGCTTGAGCTCTAAACTCTTGAAAGTCCTCCTTGTGTCTACCCTCTGGTGAACGTATGTGGCCTTTTGACTCACACTGTGCCTGTATGTGACTCTGAAAGAGGACCCTCCTACAGGGAAGAACTCAAACATTCAGAGAAGTGCAGCAGGTGTCAGATCCTCCTTAAAGGGAACATGGAACAGAACATTTCAAAAATTGTTTTGTTTTATCCTTTAAAAAAATAGTTATCACACTTGGGACTTTGTCTAGGAGGATTAAGTGGTAAAAACAACTTTAGAAAAAAGATTTACCAGAAAAATGTTTTTTTTTTCTCCTAAAGTGTGTGAAACAACAGAAAAGGGGTGCCTTCTTGCAACATCTGACGTTTTCCAGCCACACTGTACATGTTTCCTGAGAGGCTCAGAACACACTATGAATGTTGATGCATTTGCCTCCCGAGTTCCAGTGTACCTAGATGGGTTTAATACACAGTGTGCTGCGCAGGTGTCATTAGGTTCTGCACAGAATCTTCCCTAATTTTGAGCACAATTGAGGTCTCTCTGCGAGTACTAAACCTAAACAAAGTCTAGATGAAGCAAGTGAGAGTCAATGTTTGACCAAGACAAAACAATTTCTCACGTGTGGATAACACTGCATGTGGAGATAACCAGATTTAAAAAAAAAAAAAGAAGAAGAAGAAGAAAAACCTAAAATGTTATAGAATAATTTCTCTGAGAATATGTTAAGTTGTTTATAGTAAAAACATAAAATAGATTTATATTTATAATAACCTAGAATAGATTATATTCTACTATATTGAATACATTCATTCTAGTCATAGCCTTGGAAAACAGATACTAGTGAAAAACTGTTATGTTATTTCAAGAATCTTTATTTTCTAAAAGCATTAGTTCATTCCAGGAATTGAACAAAAATCCCTTCATTTCTTGAGTACAACACTGTTACAAATTGAAAAATGCAATTTAAATATTTAAAATATTTTTAAATGTTTAAAGAATAGCTATAAGAGCCATAGTTAAGCAAATAGTTCTTCATGCGATCCTTCAGGGAGGAGATCATTTCTTTGAAACCCCATTAAGAAATGTGATAGATTCACCTTCAACATGACCCTGAAATTTGATTACTGATATATTGTTAAATGGATCTATAATTTAATTGCTTTCAAAATATTTAGGTCTATTTCCATAGACTGACTCAACTCTGAAAAGTCATCACAAGTTTCTTCTAGCCATGGTGGATGGCCAAAGTGGAGGCTCAGAACCAATTAAAACACTAATGATAAGAGACTGGTGGGTGCTTAGCCTTATGCTTGACATTTGTATCACCAGGAAACTGTGTGGCAAAGGGGATGGGAAGATCAAAAAGGCAAGAATATGAAGAGAAATATTATAGAATACAGTCTTCTGGATATGACAAAGCATTTAAATTCATGAACACACAAAAGAGTTGTTATCATCTGAGTAATATTTTTATGCAGAACACACACACAAAGAGAAAAATAGTAAGTAACTGTAAAAAAAAATCCACAATATATTCAATAAACACTTGCTAAGTCAGTAAATAGGTTGCTCCTTCTAAAATTAACTCAGTTATTAATGCAGGTAGCAAAATATTTAAGTCAAAGTAATTTATTCCATTCAATTATGTACAGAGAACACATATTTAGAATATATAGTATCTAGCCGTTCGGTGAAATTATTAAATGAATTTTCAGTGAATATCTATATACATCTCTATTTTAGGAGTCTAACAATCTGGTTCTTGAATTTAAGTTATCGTGTGCTGTTTTTACACCAGCAATATTTTTATAGCTTTTGCTGTTTTTACAATATGGAGAGTTTGTGGATTTGCATCTCATCTTTGCACAGGTGCCATGCTAATCTCCTTATCTGTCTAATTATCGTATACATACTGTTAAAGGACACATGGATAGAGTTTGGCTCTTGCACATAGCGTTTCAAGAACATAACGGATGTTTTCACATTATTTGGTTTTGGTATACTCTTCCCATCTACTTCTACAACTAAATCTGTTTGGGTATCTCTGGTGAAATGTTACTTTCTCCACTTGGTCTGTTTTAACACCGCATGGCATCATAAATGATTCAAAACAAATATTTCCTCATTCCATTGCCTGGCTTTCTCCTTGTGCACTTATCTATATGCTATATAATTTATACGTTTTGTGTAACCCTCTATACTTTCCCATGTGTAGCTGAACACTGAACTTTTCCATATGATATGCCAGGATAAAATGGATATTAAAACTCCTATTGGTTTTGTTTTTACTAAAATATGTCCCTGTGATGAAAATAGCAGCTTAAATTTCAGATAAATTCTATCCAAAATGTGTCAAATGGTCTGTGATTTTTTTTGATGAACCGTCTGAGACGTCATTCACTCATTTGGATATTTGTATCAGTTTGCTATGCAAAGGGCCCTTGATGGCACATACTCTTTTCGCACACAGTATGCCTGTAGCAAGTAAAAATCTACCTTCCAACCAAACCAAGAACATCATTTATTCAAAAGGTGACTTTTCTCTTCTCAGAAATAGAAATAAGTGTGTTCGACTTGTCTAGCACCTAATATAGTGCACAGATCAGAGAGAGGGAGAGGGAAAGAAAGAGGGAGAAAGACAGTAAAGAGGAGAGGGAGCAGTCTGAGAGAGGAGCAGCCTTGCTAGGCCACAGAGATGGACATCGCAGCCAGTTCTAAAGAAACCTGATAAGCTAGGGTCAGATGGAAAGGGGGAAGACCTGCCCTATTTATGAACTTGGAAAGGGGCAGGGAGGAGATGAGGGAGGGAGGGTGGGATAGGGAGGGAATGAGGGAGCGGGATACAGAGTTAATAAAATGTAACTAATATTAAAAAAAAAGAATATTGAGCAAAGTTCAAATCATGGAGTTACTTTGAAAAACTAGTGTCAGATTTCATATTCTGTCATCTTGGTAAAGGGCTAGATAGTGTACAGGTGATAACACAGTGAGAATGATTTGAGGAGGGATAGAACAGAAACACGAAACTGGGTTTTAAAGAAATTCCCTGTGACATCAACAAGTTAAGTCTGCCTAACTGCCTAACTGTCAGTTTGGCTATTTCGCAGCCTACTCAGATTAAATCTCATTTATGAGTGTGTTTGGAAGGTATTTCTTAATGTCATTAGTACTTGAGCCAATATATTCAGTAAAAGTCATTGTTCTCATCAATGTGAAAGGGCTACATTTTTTTCTACTTTAAGACATATTCTTTTCTCTACCAAGTTCATAGTATGACTAGTGTCTTATTATTCTTTAGGTTGCTTGATGAATACCTCGTAGCTTAATTCAATGTATAAATTTAAGTGTTAATGTTCTCTTTATTCATTCCACAATCTCACAAAACTGGAACTCCCTGTAGCCACAGGAAGAAGTACATTATTCTTCAGTGTCTGACACAAAGAAAATGTTCCAAAAATAGTTCCAGAATGAAAAAAAAAGCTATCTAGCCACCAAGCTCAATTACTTCTCTATACTTACTAAAAAATTTTCATCAAAACTCTATATTTGAAACTGTGTTTCAGGTTTTATATATTTAAGTCATGAGTCTTTCTGACAAAACAAAACAAAACACCTTCAAATTATATCACCTGACCAACCATCCAATTACTTCAGATTCCTAAGAAGAAGTTCAGTAAGTCCCCATAGGAGAAAGTATATCTAAATTGTCAGAGAGGTACCATGAACGTCACATATTGTCTTTCTTAACTCTGTACATTTCCCAACTATATTTAACATTTGGTTTGCAAATATAGCTGAGCTTCAGACACAGAACTTTTCCCACTAGGAGTTATACTTTGCTTCTGGCTGTAATTTGTCACAAACACCAACAGATGACAAAAGTGGTGGCAAATCTTGAAAGCCTCATGTAAAAGTTGACAAACTACCCCGAAGACTACATAACTGCGTATACAGATCAAAGAATCTTCCTTTATCTCCAGACGAGCCATCAGTTCAAATATCTCTGTAGATACTTCTGTTTGATCAAGATATTGGCATTTGAAGGTTTATCATGAAATTCCGTCATGTAGTATTGCGTATGTAACACACTCTGTCTTATATCTGTAGTCTTCCCTAGAGCAGCATTGACTAGTTAAATTAGCTCATATCTGTTTCCTATTACATGTAGAAAATACATACTTTGCTCTGTGTGTGTAACTTACGGCATACCTGCAGGACCTTATGGGTATATCTATAGGAATATAGGTATATATGAATATTTAAGGAGGACTCAGGTCATGTGAATATATATTCACAATTACACAATAATATATTGAGCTCTAAAATCAAAGCAAATGAACAAGATTAAGTTAATTCTGTTGTTTATAAATACTGAGGTCAACACTGAGAATAATACAAAGTCAACTAAGCTTGGGTGCCTTTTGCATCAGCTGAAATTGAAACAGTATTTTGAAAATCATGGGAAACAAACAGCCAAATAAGAAAAATGTCAAAAACTGGCACAAAAGGAGTCAGACTTAAAGCAACCACGTCTTCTCTCCGTGATGTTAAAAACCTGTTCCAGGCTCTGCAGAGGCTCAGATACCAATATTGGCAATAATATAATGAAACCACATATTTTGTTCCACTAAATCTCCAAGAACTCTGTCTTTCTGCATGCCAGCTGAATTGGTTTCAGTTGGAATCAAATAGAATTTGCTAGTGTCATTCCAGACTTTCCTTTTGTGTGCATGCATTTGAAAGCCCTCTCTACAGACTTTGTTGTTTTCCAATTATATATATTTCCCACTCTCTCTCAGATTTTGTTTTTGCACAACTTAAAGCTAATAGGAAAAGACAAATTTCATAGTTTCTAAATCTGAAACACATCTCTATCAGAGGAGAAAAATGGAAGCTTAGAAAGTTTTAGAGAGCTTTACATAAAAAATGGAAATATTTTACCTGTTCAAAATCAGAAAATTATATTTTATAATTCAAAGAGCTAATGAGATACAATTCTGAGCATTTTTGAATTGCATTAAAATATACAAGACATTAAAATAAGTAAGGTATTCTTTCCAAGTGTACTTGCATATATCATCAAATTCTTATATAATTGTATTAATTCATTAAACATTTTAATATGAACCATAAAATTTGGTGTGTTACAGCTTCTTATTACTACATAGAGAGTTTCTTTTCTTGAGAAATCTTATCACAAAAAGCCTACCATTTCAGAGTAAATTTGAGGCTCACACCATCAGAAGGAATATATAAACTACAAATACTGTTGACCCAGTCAAAACGATAGATTAGAGATGTCATAGACTCTTCTGAGGGACCTTACTACTATGGCTAAGCTAAAATTGACACGGCACCAAATAGCTGTCTAAATATTTATATTAGTGTCCATAGACAAATAATACTCCTGTCTTCAATCAGAATTTTACTTCGCCCTGAACATAGGTGAAACACTGATTTGTGGATGTTTATGATGCTTAGAATAAATGGTGGCTTCAAGGTCAACCTTGACGAGCAATTTTGTATGCCAACCCACTAAGGCTCTTGTGGAACAGAGAGTGAAAAGAGTATGAAACCCAGAAGACAGGGAAAGAATTTTAAGTTGTCATCTTATGTCATGATACATTGATTGCAATCATGATCTCACAGTGGCTGTGGTAGTCTCCATGCAGCCTACAGAAAACCTGTCTGGACACTGTCAACAGAACAAAACAACGAACTACAAATTGAGAAAAGGTCTTCAGCAACCCAACATTTGAAAGGGGGCTAATCCCCAGAATATATAAAGAACTCAAGAAATTAGACACCAACAAACCCAAAAGTTCAATTGAAAAATGGGGTACAGAGCCAAACAGAGCATTCTTAACAGAGGAATATCGAATGGCAGAGAAACTGGGAACAGGGACTGTCTCTGATATGAACTCAGTTGCTGGATCTTTGATCTGCTCTTTCTGAGGGAGAAGAGGGGGCTTAACCAGGCCACAAAGGAACACATTGCAGACAGTCCTGATGGAGAGGAGGACATCCTCTAACATGGGGAAGGGACATGGAAGGAGAAGAGAGAGGGAAGGTGGGATTGGGAGGTGAAAAGAGAGGGGGCTACAGCTGGGATACAAAGTAAATAAACTGTAATAAATAAATAAATAAACAATAAAAAAAGAAATGTTCAACATCCTTAGTCATCAGGGAAATGCAAATCAAAATGACCTGGAGACTTCACCTTACATCCATCAGAATGGTCAAGATCAAACCTCAAGTGACAACATGCTGGAGAAGGGGAAGCCCTCCTCAATTACAGGTGGAATTGCAAACCAGTGAAACCACTTTGGAAATTAATCAGGTGATTTCTCAGAAAATTGGAATAACACCTCAAGATCCAGCCATAACACTCCTGGGCATATACCTGAAAGATGCTCAAACATACAATGAGGACATTTGCTTAACTATGTTCATAGCAGTTTTATGTGTAATAGTCAGAATCTTGAAACAACCTAGATATCTCTCAACCAAAAAATGAGTACAGAAATTGGGGTACATTTTCACAATGGAACACTACTTAGCAATTAAAAACAAGGAAATCATGATATTTTCAGGCAAATGGTAGAAACTAAAAAAGATCATCCTGAATGAGGTAACCCAGAAGCTAAAATATACACATGGTATATATTCACTTATAAGCTGGATATTAGCCATATAATATAGGATAAACATACTGAAATCTTTAGAAGAAGTCAAATAAGGAGGATTCTAGGTAATATGCTTAAATCTCATTAGTAATGGCAAGCAGGATAGACACCAGAGGCAGCGGAAGAAAGGAAACAAGACAGAAGCCTACCATAGAGGCACTCTGAAAGGCTTCATCCAACAGGCAATGGAAGCAGATGCTGAGACAGCAAAACTTTGGATAGACCATAGGGAGCCTTGTGGAAGAAGTGGGGAATGAAGGAGTGGAGGGGACAGGAGCTCCATAAAGAGATCAACAAAGCCAAAAATTGTGGGCCTAGGGGCGCTTGCAGAAGCTGATGCATCCACCAAGGCCCATGCATGGAGAGGCCCTGCACCTCCTGCCCAGATGTAGGAGATAGGCAGATTAGTATCCAAGTTGGTACCCAAGAAAGGGGAACAGGAGCTGTCTCTGAAATGGTCACTTTCCCTAGTGATGCAGCTTGCCTGACCACAGAGGAAGAGGATACAGGAATAGGATCAGATGGCAGGGTAGGAGTACTCACCCTTTCAGTGGAATAGGGGAAGAGGATAGAGGAAAGAGGGAGGAAGGATGGGACTGGGAGGAGATGAGGAAGGGGATACAACTGGGATATAAAATGAATAAATTGTAAAAAATAAAAATAAACAAAACAAAACAAAACAAAAACAATATTTGCCCCATCAACAACAAATCAAGGGTTGGAGAGATTCTTTAGAGGGTGTTACCATTCCTGTTAAACTACTGACAACTGGAGGATTCTTGGAAGAGGACAGATGTTTTCTTCAAGGTTTTTTAATAAAAATAATGAATTCATCAGATTCAATCGCTAGCTACAAAACAGTGTCCATAAGGTTTTCCTGGATAATCAAAGGGTCATAAAATAAAACTAGAAGATGTGAGTGTGAAAAATGGATTGGTCAGGAGTAAGAGGGGATAACAGCAAGAAAGGGCCAGGGTGTTCTAAGGAGAATGCACACATATATGTATTAAATTTTCAACAAGCACATTTAATCTATTTAGAAAGACGAGAAAAATGAGAGAGTTTGTTACTCTCCCAGGGGACCCTAGCTCAGTTATGAGCACCTACTAGGTCATGCAGCTTTCAGCTCCCTACAGCAGCAGCCTCAAAGGACCTGATGCCTTATTTAGCCTCTGCAAAAAAACTCTTGAACTCATACTACGCACATACTCTTAAACAGAAATGCATACGTAGGTAACAATGAAAAATGAAGTATCTAATTAAAAGAAAAATAAACATCATGGTTGTCAAGGCCTTTGAAAGGGATTTCTTGAGTGTGGATTTTATGTTGCATGCTGTGATGGCACTCCTAGCTCTGAAAAGCAAAGAGGAACAGTATTTCCTTTGACTTGCTCTTCTCAGACATTTTGTCACAGTTTTGAGCAACATCTCCAATAAAGCTTCTATTGTTGAATTTCACAAACAATAATTTTTCTACTTCAAATTTTGAGTATTCTTCTGCCATCAATGGATATTCTGGTACTGAATTTTGAAATCAACACTACTTATAATAGTGCTTATCAATGTTATATCCTCAACCTTCTTCAGTTTTTTTTTCCAAGATAATTAATAATGGGGATGAAGACAGCATCGTGTCAGTCATGGTAGATGTTACTCCTACTCCTGTTTTTTCAGTCTCCGTAATTCAAGGATCATTGTTAGCTGAGAGAAAAATTAAGTCTTGGAGACACAGGGTCATGTAATTTATTGTAAAGATTTTACTGAGGTGTCAGCATCATTTGGGGCAATAACTTCCTTTCTAGTCTCTACTGTTTTTTTCGGAAGAGATTTGAGAGAAAACCAAAGTGACAGCAGTATTGAGAGATACAATGGTTTTTCTCAGAGGCAGACAGTAGTTACAGTTCGGGGAAGTAAAAAGCAAAGAGCACGTTAAGGAGATATATATATTTTTTTAAAAAGTGGCTTCACAAACTATCACAGCGGTTAAGACAGTGTTTACTAGGATACACCTCAGTTGCTTCCTCTTGGCATAGTTCTTTAATTATAATGTCAGATGAGATGAGTCGGGTACCCCAGTGATGCTCTGCATGAGCAGGGCTGTGAATCCAGGATAAGACAACACCGATCACCGATGACCTGATTGTATTTTTACCAAATCCTGTATGTGAATGGAAGGTGCATTATGTGCTATGAATTTTATTTATACAGTATAAGTGAATAAATATGTTTGAATCAAGCATGGTTGACTTAGTGTCACAGGCTGTGTTCTCTTATATTAGTGCCATGCTTCCTCCATCAAGTGAAGATTATATTTGTGGCAATGACAGACACACTCAGAGATGATGAACATTTCTCTTTGGATCTGTTTCAATAAGTGGGTACTCTGGTAAGGTGAACAGAGACTGTCTGTGACAGGAACTCAATGTTGGGGTCTTTGACCTCCCTACCCCCCAAGGGAGGAGCAGCCCTGCTAGGCCACAGAGGAGGACTTTGCAGCTAGTCCCTAAGATACCTGATTAAACAGGGTCAGATGAAAGGGGAGGAGGTCCCCCCCTATCAGTGGACTTGGAAAGGGGCAGGGAGGAGATGAGAATGGGAGGGTGGGATTGGAAGAAAATGAGGGAGCCTGATACAGCAGGGATACAGAGTTAAGAAAATGTAACTAATAATAAAAATAAGTAAAAAAAAAAATTAAAAAAAAAGAAATGTCTAGGATGTGGTGTGGTATCCTTTCCAGGTGATCATCCTGCCTGGATTTAGTGCATGGATGTCGGCAGAAGACAAAAATGTCCAAATCAGAGGCAAAGGTTTTAATATTCATCCCAGTAACGGTGGCTATAGTTCACATTTGCTTGCAAGTCCCACAGGTATGACGCAAAGGACCCATGATGGATGTCTTAACACACAGTGGGCTGTGTTATAAGAGAAAAACCTTGAGCTTAGGTGATGTTCTGTGAGTATAGTAAGCCTGTGTTTTATCTGGTGAGGGAGACATTACCTTATCTCTCAAGGCCTTTCAGTAAAAACATAACCCTCTTCAGTGGCCTGGGAAGAGGGTGGTCTGCGATTTAAATTCTTGGTACATCCGTCAAATATTTGCAGACACCAGGGCCTGTGGTGCACTGTCTTTCCCAACAGATGTGGTTGTCACTGATGCTCCAACTAAAGACATATTCAGGGAACACGTCTTTTTGATATATTTTGAAAACAATCAGTATAACTCATTGTACTTATATCAAAATTAGCATGTTAAAATATCCAATAAAAATATAAGACAGAGAGGCAACAATTACTGTGATAAATTGTACAGAGGAGAGTTTAGTTGTTGAATTATACTGACCTATAAAATATAATGTAACTTTATTTATAAAAAGATTTATTAGTTATGCATCCCTCCTTAAAAAATATCTATCAAATTTCCATTTACAAAATACTTTCAAATTTACTTGGATTCTTGTACACTTAAATTTAGATAAGTAATGGATACATACACACAGAGAAACACACAAACACATATATATAAATTTTAGTGCCTCTTCATAACTTTGGTACACTTTTAAATTGGGATATTTGCACTATTCAAATTAGTGTAAATATTATTTATATTTGTCCATTCTGATGTATTCAAGCTTCTTATAGAACAATGTTTTATTCAATGTCTGCTATCTTTGGGTAGATGAAATTATTTTAATGAGCTTAATTATGTCACAAATCATCATTTATAATTGTCTGTCATAAATAATTATAACCACTTACTCATAAAGATCAGTCATTAAATGTCCTCCAGAAAGTTTGTTTTTAATAATTATGTCCACTATAAAACAGAACTCATCAAGGCATCCAAATCAATCAAAAATCTAGGGAAGCTATGATGGAAGAGACAAAATACACATAATAAAAACCAACACACTTGATAACTTAGTCCCAAATTTTATCATAATATTAATATCCCAGCAAAAGTTCTGTTCTTGTTTTGTTATTTTGGAAGCTGGAAAATTCATCATAAAAATAACAGAAATATTAAAAACTTGAATATACAATGCAACCCTGAAAACAGAAACAAAGGATGGAGATTTCAGGTTCACTCTGCTTATTCACAGAACATGTATGATCTTTGGCCTTCAAAACACAAATCTGTAAATATCATTACAAATATATTATATGCACAATGACATAATTATATGTTAACACATACACGTGAATATTAACCTGCAGGCCAGGTTAACTGCAGCCCTTTACCTTGTTTTCCACTCCTACCAGTTAAATTCTCCTCACCCATCCCTTTTCTTTTGCCAGATGTTTAGTAAACTATCTGCTGCAGTACTTCCTTCTCTACCCTCATCTCCTGTGGAATACACAGTTCTCCTCTAAAAAGTTTCTTATCACCACTCATGTTGTTACTCCAGTTCTGAACTCCATTGGGCATTCGATGGGGACCCAGTGGCCACTCAGGACAGGAAACAGGTAGCTTAACTGAGGCTCTTCACTGATCTTTCCTTTCCTCCTAATTCAAAGCCCGTTATCACCCCTTGTAGCAGAACACCTAGAGTGATCTCCTACCTCCCTCTCTCCCTGTTCCATGCCAGTATATCACACAATTCTTGTTACTTTATCTTACTCCCCAGCCATTCTGTTATCTCAGTCTCCAACTGAGCATACTTTCTCTGGGAACCCACCAAAAAGGCAAATAGGAGAATGAAGCAGGTAATGGAGCTTAAGATCTCTCCTCTGCCCTTTCACTTTCATATGCAATTCCCATCTGCAGACTCCTCCCCAGCTCTGAAGTAGACTACACTCATGATCTCTTCTCACACTCTACACCCATTTCTAGATAACAAAGGAGATCTTGATGGACAACCATGCCTCCCTTCCTCCTGCAGAGACCCTCAATTTCCCACGTACCCTATTCTTGTTCCTAATTGTCAGTTTCCAACACCTAGGAAAACATTTCACCCAAAATGCCCAGTGGCCACATGTATCGGCATCCCAGAAAAATTTCCTACAAGGCAAAATATAACTACCACACTCTCCTAAGAACTGGAGAGGGCAACAGAAAATCAGGAAAAAAAAAACAGTCACAAAACAAAGACAAAAACAGATTTCAGCACCTAGAATTTAAGTAATTACAAATCTAAATGCTTAGATATAGTGTAGAAATACAACAAGTAACAATGACAGCATCTTCACTGGAGGGAAAGAGAATTAGGACAGATAGCTATAGATGGATGTGGGACAAGGAGAAACTGGAAAAAGAAGACCAAGAGGAGAGGCAGAGGCATGAGGAGGACAAATGGTGAGAGACAGTAACATAAAGAGCCATTTGAGGGAAAAATATGAAAACCTCATACAGTAGAAGCTTCCTAAAAATATACACACATATAATGGCCATCTTAAAAAAAAAAACCTAAATAAGAGAAAAATCAGAGCCCCAACTAGATGTTTCTTATCACCAAATGAAGCTCCCAGTCCCAGATATAAATTACTTATAACTGAGATGTTGACCAAAGGAATCCCATGGGAATCCCCAGACAACAGGAGCTATTACCAAGACTTTAGGTTACTTTCCACAAACTGACACCAATCTGCACGGCTGAAGGAAACACCTATATAACTCATTGATCATTTGGATGTCTACCTGCTGCTTACAGAGAGCCTTCTCCCCTAGGTGCTCATGTGTTTGGAATTCTGCACCCTACCAAAGAAATCATGTAAACACCAAGCCAAGCTCAAACCCTTTGATCTAAAATTGTGTCTTCCCTGTAAGATATGCAAATATAATGATGATACAAAGCTTGTTGGAGTAACCAACCAATATCTGTTTTAACATGATGGCAACTTTATGAAAGAAAACCCATATCCTACATTTGTTGGATGACCAAGAAACTAAAATTAGAGAACCCATGGACTCAAGCAAAACAACAACATGTCTAATTTTTTTTTTAAAAAGTAGTAATAAAATGAATCTTAATGTAATTGTGCTATCCTGATAGATCTGAGGCATTTGGGGGGCATCATCAGAAAACCTTCCTCCTGCAGAAGATGGAGGAGACCCACACCAGACTTTATGCAAAATGAGAGACCTTGGAACACACATTCTTAAATGCCATGTCTCCCCTAAGGGTTCAAAGACCTCCATAGATGAAGAAGCAGAAAAGGTAGAAGAGCCAAAGGAGATAAAGGATAGCAAGAAAACAAAACCGTATGAATTGATGTGATCAATGCACGCAGCAACATAGACACTGGGGCCCACACTAGTCTGCACCATTTGAGGTTCTAGAGCTGAAAGGAAAATTAGACACAGGATCCATCCCTAACCCAGAAGCTATCTCCAACTGATAACCACTAGCAAATAAAAATTTAATTTCCTACAAGGGAGGCTCACTGGGAAAATTAACTACTGTTTTTTTTTTTTTTTTAGTTTTTTATTAATTACACTTTATTCATTTTGTATCCCCCCATAAGCCCCTCCTCCTCCCCTGCCGATCCCACCCTCCCTCCCCTTTCTGCATGCAACTACTCTTAATGGTAGGTTGCATACCTACCAGTAGATGCCCAATAGAAAGCAAACTCAGTCATCTTTGGATGTACCTTGTCTCAGCCTTTCCTATCTTTCTTTGTTTCTTTTTGCCTTGTTTCTCTGTTTCTTTCTTTCTTCCTTCCTATTTCTTCCTTCCTATTTATTTCTTCCTTCCTATTATTTATTAAATTTATTCACTTTGTATTTAGGCTGTAGTCCCTTCCCTCATCTCCTCCCAAGGGTAGTGATCAAAGAGTCAGCTGCTGAGTCTGTGTTCGAGACAGCCCCTGCTCCCCCTACCAGGGAACCCATAAAAGATAGCATCTTCAACAAATGGTGCCGGTCTAACTGGATGGTTACACGTAGAAAAATGCAAATAGATCTATTTATCACCCTGCACAAAACTAAAGTCCACGTGGATCAAAGACCTCAACATATAAGCAGACACACTAAACCCATTAGAAGAAAAAGTGGGGAAGAGGCTTGAACTCATTGGCATAGGAGACAACTTACTGAATAGAACACCAACAGCACAGGTTCTAAGATAAACAATCAGTAAATGGGACCTCATGAAACTGAAAAGCTTCTGTAAAGCAAAGGTCACTGTAAACAGAACAAAATGACAGCTGAAAGACTGGGAAAGGATCTTTACCAACCCTACATCTGACTAAGGGCAAATATCCAGCATATATAAATAACTCAAGAAGTTAAACACCAACAGACCAAATAATCCAATTAAAAAAAAATCAGGTACAGAGCTAAACAGAGAATTTTCAATAGAGGAATGTTGAATGACAGAGAAACACTTAAAGAAGTGTTCAATGTCCTTTTCTTCCTTCCTTCCTTATGCTTTCTTTCTTTTCTTTCTTTATCTCTTTCTCTCTCTCTTTCTTTCATTATTTTATATTTACTTTATTACATCAATGTATATTTTTCTTCTATTTTATTTTACCCTATAGGTCATTTGTGTATATGTTATGATTTTCAGTTATGTATGTTTATGGTATTCTTGAGTATGTAAATAAGTGATTCTTTGAGTCTTGGGTCTCCTCTTGGGCTCTTTTCCTTCTCTCTGTTTAGTCCAATTCCAATTGTTAGTTCTTTTATTTAAGTTATTATATTAATTTTTACCACTTAGAAGCCAGTTTTTTTATTCTGATGAGAAATGGTAAGGGGGTAGATATGGATTAGCAGGGAGGATATGGGAAAAGGAGAGGGAGAGAAATTATATTAGAATATATTATATGAGAAAAATTAAATAGAGTGAAAATATGCTATTATTGCCTAGTAGGAAATTTTAACTTTTATCCTACATTTTTTTATATTTACTTCTGTTTACATGTTCTCTTTTTACTTGTTAAAAAAATGTGATATATGTATGTTTTTTTCTGCAAAGAAACAATTATTTACTCTTGGCTGATTCATTAAAATTGTTCACTGAAAGCTGACAACTTAATCAGCAGTCATCAACAAATTTCAATCTTCATTTATTTATTTCTTATATTATTAATGCAAAGTTCTATAGAATTTATTAAGATAAAAATAGATCATGTGGACCATAGGTATGTAAAGAATGTAGATGATTTTTTGGGGGAGGGGAGAACTTTTATGCTGAAGTTTTTTTTTTTTTTTACTTTTTTATTTTATTTTTTATTAATTACACTTTATTTACTTTGTATCTCTCCCATAGTTCCTTCCCTCCTCCCCTCCCAACCCTTCCCTTCCTCTTCCCTCTCCAGGCATGCCCCTCCCAAAGTCCACTGGTAGGGGAGGTCTTCTTTTCCTTCCTTCTGATCCTAGTCTGCTAGGTCTCATCAGGAGTGGCTGCATATGCTGAAGTCTTTAAGACAACACTATGAACCAAATAATTATATGACTGATGAAAATACTGAGGAAGAAATGTGAATGGCAAATTATTTTTACCTAAAACTGACCTATAAGTTCAATCAAATATGAATCGAAATAAAATGACAAAAATGTTTGCAAAACTCAGGTCTCCCTCCCCTTGCTGTTGAAATCATTTGATTTGCCTAACATTTCTGGCCTGTTGTGAAAGTCTCTGTGTATTACCTCTTTCCTATTTGCTTCCTTCCAGTGTTCCTTACTATCTTTAGCTAAGGGTGGAGTTGATTCTGAAATATTCCATTTCATTTTCCTGACATGTTAATCATAATGCTTTTTCTTCAGCTCATTTGTCTATATGCTTTCTCTTTCATTTCTAAGCTGATTTCATTCCATGTATGTATTTTCTACACAGAAGCTGTAGTAGTCCTCTGATATTTTGTGATAATTTTATGAAACTATTCAATGGAACTGTTATTCTCTTTATTTCTCTCACATCATATTCAGAATCTTCTCTAAATTCAAGAAAATTAAGAAAGGTAAGAGTATATGTTGAATATCATTTCAAAGAAGTCATTGGAAATAATGCCCATGCCCATTGAGCATGTAGTGCTTTGTCAATCAGGAATATTAGGCTTCTTTGTATAGCTGACAATTTCCCTGAAGCTCCATGATGCTTTGTTATTGTGAGTGATTGGTGACCACTCATTGCCTTGCAAAAGTTGCTTACAAAAAAATCTATTTCATAGTACCTTCAATATTGGGAAAATGAGACTAGTAGATTTGTGGAAGTAAAATTATAAGGGAGTCCGTAAAGTCCTTTTCTATAGATGAATGATTTATTGTGGCTGTGGGAAAAAAGCATGAGTTTGGCTGCTCTGTAAAGCCTGTCACCTTTGATGAATGTGACTCACCTTCAGTGAGAAGTCCAATTTTGCACTGATAGCAATTCTCAAATTTCATAGAAAATGAAATTGTAAGACAACTTAGAATCATACTCTAGGAAGGAACAAATTGAGGCTGAAAGATTTAAATTGTATCTACAATGGATGAAGCAAAAGTCAATATTATCCTATATCAAGACAATCACAAAGTAACATTTGGCTTTTTCTCTTTGCAATAGTATGTGTTTAATTTTTACTAATTTTAAGAATTAACACTTATAGTGTAAATTCATTTTACATTTCTCTCATTACCATATTTATGGTAATGTTTGTGATACTGTATTCAATAGTACCCATACTATTGTATATGTTAACCATACTTTTTAACATTCCCTTTCAAAATTGTGGTTAGTCAAGTGCTAAAATTAACTTTTTGGATCAAGCTGATGTTGACATTGCCTAAAATTAATGCCCCACTATAGTTTGGTTACATTAACTCATTAGTCTCACTAAAGCTCTCTTTTAATATCCAAATAACTTCAGAAAGTGTGTTTTCCTTCAGTGATCTCAAATCCATATTATAAATTACAAATACTGTCTTGAGGCTGCTGGGGCCAAATAGGAAGTCCTAGTCAGTGAAGATGTATATATAATTTCCTTTGTCTAGGCCTCAAATATGAGATTTCCCTTTGGGTCAGATGTAAGGGACCAGAGAGGTACTGAAATGGAATTGTCTGAATGTCTTTCCAAAACTCAGACGTTGAAATCCTAACCACAACATGCTGGACACTCTTAGATGGGTTTAGGACATAATTAGTTCATAATGGTGGTAACTCCATTAATCATGTTGAGATACTTCTAGTAGGAATCCTGACAAGCATTCCCATTGCCTCTATCATGTAAACCCACAGCAAGAAAGCAGTAATGGGCATTTCACAACAGACATGCCTAAAGAAGGTTTTCATCATAAGCCAACCATAAGTATGATATGTTAACAGATGGAACTAATGAAGGCAGGAGGGCTGACTTACATTTTAAGGAATTAGTAAAAAACAACATTTGTGTGGAAAAGGGAAAAAATGCTAAAATAGCATTCGGCTCATCAACATATGAAGACCCAAAAATATTTTCAGCTGTATGGTTATTATCATGCAGTCTTCTCACATCGCCTTTATTTCTCACATATCTTCCCCTCCCCATGGATCCAAATCTCTGTCTCACTTCCAAAGTTCCTACTTCCTTCCATTCTGCGATTTTAAATTTGCCACCAATATGTGCCAAAGACTGTGCTATATGTAAACTATAACTTATTTCCTTGCCTCCCTGTAATGGCATGATTTGTTGTCTTTGTCATTTTTTTTAATCTTGGAAATGCTAGATAATATCACTTGCATTCCATCATCAATGTTTTAATGGTAAATGAGGTAACATTATGAATACTAATGTATATCAAATAAACTGTTTTTCACAGCAGAAGACACTGGAGACCCGGGCAGAGGTGGATAAAAATATAGATAATGCCAACAGACATTTTAAGCAATCCTAGTGACTCTCCATAGTGTTGTAATTAAACTGTCTTTATTCTGAAAACTTTTTAAGTACAGAAAAAGAAAGGGGAAATAAAAATCCTCTTACTTTTAACAGCTGGGACTGAAAAAAAAAAGAAAAGGTGTTTCAAGAAAGGAAAGCCAGACAAAAGGGACTCTTGGGAGAGACAGTGTCTGGCTGAAGTACAGGAGAATATGGGTGGAAAGAGTACTCTTCCTAAAGAGAGACAAGAAAACGTTTTATAGTGCTTTGCAGTATTATTGGCTCTTGGCTGGGAGAAGGCTTTTTTTTTTTTTTCTTATGTTTCAGCAAGGATTATTTATCATCAGAAGAAAATAGGTGCTCTAATCTTTCATTCTTTACTTGCAGTTAATGTGATGGTGGATGCCACAAAATCCTGCATCTTTGAGAGAGGACTAAGGTGAATGTAAAATGTTATAAGAGGTGCCGGGGGGGTTAGGTGTAGAAAGATAAAAGTATAAATTTCTTGGTTCTAATTATATTTGTGCGATATTATGCTTAATGAGTTAATTCTGCCTCCAAACTCCGAGCCTGAGTCTTTCCTACCTGGGTAGCTATATAATTTATTGGACTTGAAATCTGTGTTGGATTAATATTGGTGATTGCACTGTGTATGTTAAAGTTCTCCCTCTCTACCCCTAACTCTTTTTCCTATTTCTTCTTCTCTTATTTCTCTTCCTCCTTTTTTCCACCCTCTCCTCCTATTTTTCTTTCTCCTGTAGAAATATATGCTGAATGAATGTAGAAGAATTTGATCAGTTTTCATGCACACTCAATGATATAAAAAAGGCAAAATGTTAATATTTCTGTATTTAAATCTTCATGCATGTTCCTGTAAGCAATCCTAATGAAATTCAATGGGTCACCAATAAAATATATATATATATATATATATATATATTAGTAAAATAAATAAACAAATAACTAGATGTATAGTGCAGTGCATCAAGTGAGTATTAAATAGATACTACATGTCATGACTTTTCTTTAGTTATATTTTCCTGTTTGCTGCCATACCTTCTCTTCTTATTCCTTCATGCTTGAAAAGTTTATATGTTTGCCTTGTTTTTTACATTAATCATCAGAGCACACAAGTCTTGTCATTTACATCTTTACTGCTATCTTTATTAATATTACAGAATCAAATGTCTAGGGCTCAGACCTCCCGTCTACCCAATTTTTATATCTAGTATTCAAATCACCATTCATGTCTGAGTCATAGATAATCAAACTTCTCTAACAGAAGGAATATGGATGAATTTCTATGATTCTGCTTTTAAAAGCCAGGGCACAAATATGAGGGATACAGCTTGGGCAGCTGGTTAAGTGTATGTGCTTGCTAATTCTTTTAAAATTTAAAATGTAACACACCTCATGCTTTTTCCCCCCCTACCTCCTTTCAACCTTCTTTGTGTGCCTTTTCCTGGTAACTCTCATTCATTGTCTGTTTTTCTTCTATTGTTGTTACATATGTATTTTGATTTAAAGTGATGACCACACGATACATCTGTTCTCTTCTTTCTCCTCTTCTTACTATTCCTAAGTATTTAAATATCACCAGATCAGCTTAGATGAATGCATATTATCTATGTATATGCATATCAATATTACTTATATATATATATATACATATAGTTTATTGAATAACAAAATAGGTACTATTTATCCCTGAAGAAGGGTAGTTCTCTTACGCTCAGTGATTTCGTCTCAATTGCCTGAAAATTTTCATCGAATGTTTGCCATCCATGTTATCATGCCAACTGCTGCCATCTTTGTTGGTGTCATTGTTTAGAAAACTTTTTTTAACATTTTTTAAATTTTTATTAATTACACTTTATTCATTTTGTATCCTCCCATAAGCCCCTCCCCCCTCCCCTCCCTATCCAACCCTCCCTCCTTTTTGCATACATGCCCCTCCCCAAGTCCACTGATAGGGGAGACTCTCTTTTCCTTTCTGATCTTAGTCTATCAGTTCTCATCAAAAGTGGCTGCATTGTCCTCTTCTGTGGCCTGGTAAGGCTGCTCCCCACTCAGGGGGAGGTGATCAAAGAGCAGGCCAATCAGATTATGTCAGAGGCAGTCCCTCTTCCCATTACTGTGTAACCCACTTGGACACTGAACTGCCATGGGCTACATCTGTGCAGGGGTTCTAGGTTATCTCCATGAATAGTCCTTGGTTGGAGTATGAGTCTCTGGGAAGTTCCCTGTGTTCAAATTTTCTTGTTCTGTTGCTCTCCTTGTGGAGTTCCTGTCCTCTCCAGCTCTTACTATTTCCCACTTCTTACATAAAATTCCATTCACTCTGCCCGACAGTTGGCCATCAGGCTCAGCATCTGCTTTGACAGTCTGCAGGGCAGAGGCTTTCAGAGCCCCTCTGTGGTAGGTTCCTAGCTTGATTCCTGTTTACTTCTCCTGGCTTTCAGAGGCCCTCTGTAGCAGGTTCCTAGGTTGTTTCCTGTTTTCTTCTTCTTCTGATGTCCATCCTCTTTGCCTTTCAGGATGGGGATTGAGCATTTTGGTTAGGGTCCTCTCTCTTGCTTAGTTTCTGTAGATGCACAGATTTTAGTGGGTTTGACCTATGTTGTATGTCTATATGAGTGAGTATATACTGTGTGTGTCTTTTTGCTTCTGGGACAACTCACTCAGGATGATCCTTTCCAGGTCCCACCATTTACCTGCAAATTTCATGATTTCCTTATTTTTTATTGCTGAGTAATACTCCATTGTATAGATGTACCACAATTTCTGCATCCATTCTTCAGTTGAGGGGCATCTGGGTTGTTTCCAGCTTCTGGCTATTACAAATAAAGCTGCTAAAAACATGGTTTAGCAAATGTCCTTTTTGTGTACTTGTGCCTCTTTTGGGTATATGCCTAGGAGTTGTATGGCTGGATCTTGAGGAAGCGCTATTCCGAGTTGTCTGAGAAAGCGCTAGATTGCTTTCCAGAGTGGTTGTACAAGTTTACATTCCCACCAGCAGTGGAGAAGGGTCTCCACAACCTCTCCAGCATGTGTTGTCACTTGAAGTTTTGATCTTGGCCATTCTGATGGGTATAAGGTGAAATCTTAGGGTTGTTTTGATTTGCATTTCCCTAATGGCTAATGTGGTTGAGCATTTCTTTAAGTGCTTCTCTGCCATTCGATATTCCTCTATTGAGAATTCTCTGTTTAGCTTTGTTCCCCATTTTTTTAAGTGGATTACTTGGTTTGTTGCTTTTCATCTTGTTTAGTTCTTTATATATACTGGAAATAAGTCCTCTGTCAGATAAAGGTTTGGTGAAGATTCTTTCCCAATGTGTAGGCAGTCATTTTGTTTTGATGACAGTCCTTTGTTTTACAGAAGCTTTTCAGTTTCATGAGGTCCCATTTATTGATTGTTGCTCTTAGAGCCTGTGCTGTTGGTGTTCTGTTCAGGAAGTTGTCTCCTGTACCAATGAGTTCTAGGGTATTCCTTATAGCCAACATCAAACTGAATGGAGAGAAACTTAAAGCAATCCCACTGAAATCAGGGACAAGACAAGGCTGCCCACTTTCTCCATATCTCTTCAACATAGTTCTGGAAGTCCTTGCTAGAGCAATAAGACAGTCGAAGGAGTTCAAGATGATACAAATTGGAAAGGAAGAAGTCAAATTATCACTATTTGCAGATGATATGATAGTATATGTGAGTGACCCCAAAAACTCTACCAGGGAGTTCCTACAGCTGATAATCAACTTCAGCAAAGTGGCCTGATACAAAATTAACTCAAAAAAATCAGTAGCCCTCCTGTATACAAAAGACCAAAGGGCTGAGAAAGAAATTAGGGAAACAACAACCTTCACAATAGCCACAAATGACATACGGTATCTCGGAGTAACCCTAACCAAGGAAGTCAAAGACTTGTATGAAAAAAATTTTAAGTCTCTGAAGAAAGAATTAGAAGAAGACATCAGAAGGTGGAAAAATCTCCCATGCTCATGGCTCGGCAGGATTAACATAGTAAAAATGGCCATCTTACCAAAAGCAATCTACAGATTTAATGCAATTCCCATCAAATTACCAAAACAATTCTTTACAGACCTGGAAAGAAAAATTCTCAACTTCATATGGAATAACAAGAAACCGAGAATTGCTAAAACAATCCTCTACAATAAAAGATCTTCTGGTGGTATCTCGATCCCTGTTAAGTTGTACTATAGAGCAACAGTTATAAAAACTGCATGGTACTGGCATAGAAACAGAATGGTGGATCAATGGAACCAAACAGAGGACCCAGAAATAAACCCACACACTTATGGACACCTGATCTTTGACAAAGATGCCAAAACCATACAATGGAAAAAAAGATAGCATCTTCAACAAATGGTGCTGGTCCAACTGGATGTCTACATGTAGAAAAATAAAAATAGATCCATACTTATCACCCTGCACAAAACTGAAGTCCAAGTGGATCAAAGACCTCAACATAAAACCAGACACATTAAATCGGCTAGAAAAAAAAAAGTGGGGAATACCCTAGAAAACATTTGTTGAAACTTTGTGGGTTTAGAATCCTGACGTTTCTAGGAGATGAAATCTCACAGCAAACTTCCTGCTCATCTGGCTGTTACAATATGTGTAGTTTTTCTTCTATGTGTTCCTTGACCTTAGGTGTAGGGGTTGTAATATAGTTCTATCAGTAGGTTCTGGGCACTGCAGGATCATCTTTCTAACAATGTGAAAGAAGGGGCTGGATATCAGCAAGGAAAAAGAGATAGTTTATGTAATGCCAAAAAGAAATAGCATGTGCTATCTGTGAACAAGAACAGGTTTTAGACATGCATTTTGTGGAGAAGTATCACTTTCCTACATATCAGAAAGAACAGTTATGACTTTATTACATGTTTACTTGACTTCTCCCTAGAACAATGGTGATCAGTAGCATAAGAAATATTATATCATAAGTTATTCTTAGGTGAAATATTATGGCTTATAAAAATTTTTATTTACCATTTATTTGCCCCAATACACAAAGATTTTTAAGATATATACATCTTAACCTATAATATGTTGTATACTAAAAGTAGTATTTCCAAATTACATAAGTTTTATAGTAACAAACTTGTAATATTAAATGCATCATATATTTGAAGGCTTCATGCATAGCCCAGGATATATTTTCTTACTACTTTTTGCTACTGTGTGCAGAATTTTATTGAGGCTTTTCACAGCTAGAAGAAGGAAATGTGCATTCTGTACCTTTTATTCCATGAGAATTTTCTTTTATAAATGCATGCATGAATACTTCTTACAGATTCTTAATATAAAAGCATTAAAATTCAAATGCTATTTACATAATTGTCTTAATGTCATAAGGCCAGCACTTCTCAGACATCTGCAATGGTCTTAAGCCTGGTACAAGGTTTCAAAGGATTCCTCTCAAGAATAAGAGGCTCTATGTGGTATATACTTTCATGACCAAAAGAAGAACATTTGTGCAACTATGTTTATAGCAGCTTTATTCATAATAGCCAGAATCTGAAACAACCTAGATGTCCTTCAACAGAACAATGGATACAGAAACTGTGGCATATGTACACAATGGAATACTACTCACCTGTCAAAGACAAGAAAACCATGAAATTTTCAGGTAAATGGAAAGAACTAGAAAAGATCATCCTGAGTGAAGTATCCCAGAAACAGGGAGACACACATGGTATATACTCACTTATAAGTAGCTATTAGTCATATAATGTAAGATAACCATACTAGAATCTATATACCTAAAGAAGGTAAACCAACAAGGAGGACCCTAGGGAGGATGCTTGAACCTCCTTCAAAATGGCAAACAGGATTGACAGCAGAAGTGGTGGAAGAGAGGGAACAAGATGGGAGCCTACCATTTAGGTATTCAGAAAGGCTCTACCCAACACAGGATCAGAAAAAGATGCTAAGACCCATAGCCAAATTTTGGGCAGAGCACAGGAAGTCTTATGGAAGAAGGGAGTTGGATAGAAGGGCTCAGAGGGGACAGGAGCTCCTCAAGGAGACCAACAAAACCAAAAAGATCTTGGCCGGTGGGGGGGGGGGTTATGCCTTCAGACACTGATGCACCCACCAGCGATCATGCACGGAGATGACCTTGACCCCCTGCTCAGATGTAGGGGATAGACAACTCAGTCTCCATGTGGTACTCCCTGAGAAAGAAAAGAGAGTGTCTGTCATGAACTTGGTTGCCGGCTCTTTTATCACTTCTTCCTGGTGATGCGGCCTTCCCAGGCCACAGAGAAAGAGGACCCTAGCTGTCCTGAGGGCACCTGATAAGCTAGGGTCATACAGTAGGGAAGGAGGACTTCCCATTTCAGTGGAATGGGGAAGAGGATAGAGGGGAAGATTGAAGGAGGGTGGCACCGGAAGGAGATGAGGGAGAGGGCTACAATCCAGATATAAAATGCATAAATTGAAAAAAAAATAACATATCATATTTGAAGGTACCCACGCACAGAGGATTACTCCTTCCAAGATCATCATGGATTAAGCACAGACAACACCCAAACACTTATTTTCACAGAGATCCTTTATTAAGCGGGAAAGAAAAGTCAAGTAGCTGATTTCTGATTTAGGCAGAAAGCAGCAAATGACCTTATAGATGTGACTTTAAGAGGGAAAAGAGGGAGGTCTGTGTTAGAAAAGGAAAGAAGAATGCAGTGATACATTTTAGGGTATCCCAAAGGGGGCTTTTGGTTGCTGGATTTTAATATTGTGATAGCTGGAATTTCGTGATCAGTCTTAGGAATGTGTCTGGCATAAAGTGTTCAAATGAGGGATGATACCTCATTTGTTGATGATACTTGTTGGTCAGTAGCTTTATGGATGTAATCTGTGGTTTTGCAAGGGGAAGGGAAGGAGACTTGTCAGTGCCATGTTTACGATGTTCGGGCCTGCTAGAGCCACCTCAATATTAACAAAAGAAAAAAAAATATGTTCCTTCCCTCTTTTTAAAACAAGGTCTGTAACTGTATGTCTATTATTTGCAATTAGTTCAGTTCAGTTTTCTTACTGCTCTGTTCCCTGTGTAAATCAGCAAGACTCTGAAGCATCTGACTTAGTCGTCATTCTTTATGATAATGTCTATGTTTCATTAGTCTTTTATCCTGGATGCTTGTTCTGTTGAGGCAGAGCAGGGATGTAACTGAATAACAGCATCACAGATATAAAAGAAGCACTGGGTCCACAGAAGGGAACTGAAAACTCCGTACTAGTTTTTGTTTCTGTGTGCATTAGGAGACTAAGCACTGATAAGAAAGGAAACAAGCTTCTTAGAATATCCTTGACAGGGTACTCTAAATTCCTCTATGATGATTGCAGTGGAAACACTCATTGCTACTACTGATGATATTATTGAGCTTGTTTAAGAGACTCAGGTAACAACAACAACAAAATACCGTTTAGGCTTTAGTTTTTATATTTTCCAAGTTTTATAAATGCTCTTTCAAGAACCATATAAATTATGCAGAATAAAATTTTTAAAAATGTGGTGGAATATATAAGTTAGGGAAACATGGACACTATATTATCTTATCCAGATTATATCACAAGGCTAGCTAGCTAATTCCTTATGTGGACTTGCCCAAATGGTTTGCAAGCGAAAATAATAGTATTTACAAAAAGGCATGAAACTGCCATGACTGACAGAGACAATTTTCATGAGAAAACAGATCTATTATTCTCTAAGTTCTGTTTTTAAAATATAAAAATTGTTAAACGAGAAGCATAAGTAACTTATAAAAATAGGATTTTGAAGTACACATGATTCAAAATGGAAGAAGTAGTTAGCTTTATGTTAGCACAATTAAATTAAGTTGCATCAAGGTTACAAAGATATTGTCTTCCAAATTGTTTTGCTAATAAAATGTTCCAAATGGAAGGGACAAGATTGGATTATTATTCTTTTAAAATTGTTTTTTATTTATTTATTACAATTTATTCACTTTGTATCCCAGCTGTAGCCCACTCCCTCATGCCCTCCCAATCCAGCCCTCAATTCCTCATCTCCTCCCATGACCCTCATCGAGTCCACTTATACAGGAGGTCCTCCTCCCCTTCAATCTGACCCTAGCCTATTAGGTCTCATCAGGACTGACTGCATTGTCATCCTCTGTGGCCTGGCAAGGGTGCTCCTCCTTCAGGGGGAGATGATCAAAGAGCCAGCCACTGAGTTCATGTCAGAGACCGCCCCTTGGTCCCCTTACTAGGAAACTCACTTGGACACTGAGCTACCATGGGCTACATCTGTGCAGGGGTTCTAGATTATCTCCACGCATGGTCCCTTGTTGGAATGTCAAGACATCTGTGGCTGGAATTTTTTGGTTCTATTTCTCTCCTTGTAGAGCTGCTGTCTGCTCCAGGTCTTTCATCTCCCCCTTCTCTCATAAGATTCCCTGCACTCTGCCCAAAGTTTAACTATGAGTCTGAGGATCTGCTTATGGACACAACCCAAACGTCCCTCAGCTGAGGAATGGATACAGAAATTGTGGTACATTTACACAATTGAATACTACTCAGCAATTACAAACAAGGATATCATGAAATCTCCAGGCAAATGGTGGGAAATAGAAAAGATCACACTGAGTGAGGTATCACAGAAGCAGAAAGAAATACGAGGTATATCCTCGCTTATAAGTGGATATTATATATATAATATAGGATAAACATACTAAAATCTGTACATCTAAAGAAGCAAAGCAAGAAGGAAGACCCTGGGTAAGATGATCAATCCTCATTCATAAAGGCAAAGGGATGAACATCAGAAGAGAGAATAAACAGGCAAGAGGACAGAAGGCTACCACAGAGGGCCTCAGGATTATTATTCTTGTATTCAGTACTTAAATTTGTGCTTACTAAAACTGAAGATGCTAACTTTCGATTTTTAATTTCATCTGACCTAATTCTCTTGTAAGCTTCATTTAGATAATAAAAATTGAAAACCAAACAAATGTTAAAACTTATTTTAAAAAAGTACATTATGACACATAAATGAAGAACTTTTAAAATTTATTAATTTATTTGCCTAATTGGTCAACTAAGACAATTTGGGAAAACTAATTCGCCTAACAGATTTTCTTTTGAATATTGCTTTGGTTGGGGACACATGCATTTGAAAGTTGGGAAATTATTCAACACTCAAAGAATAAACAGGAGAAAAAGAAGTTTTGTGATTCAAGAAAACATCCTTCCATTCGAGCATGCAATGTAAGTTTGTCTAATTTCTTAATCGCCACAGTGTCTGTGTGATCATTTCTTATCTTTCTTTCCACTTTATCAAAAAGTGTACTTTTTTTTTTGCCTAAGCTTTGCATTAGAATGAATATTGTAATTTCAGGAGAATCAACATATCTCATTGTGTGCCTGTAACTGTTCTCCTCCATCTCTTTCTATAGAGCCAAAATCATCCAATCACAGCAATGAATCTACTCTACTTGTGCCAAAGCATATCAAGGCACATAAATCAGGAGGACACTGAGAAGACATAGGTTAAACCTACTAAAATCTGTACATCTAAAGATACTAATCAAGAGAGAGGACCCTGGCTAAAATGCTCAATCCCCATCCTGAAAGGCAAAGAGGATGGACATCAGAAGAAGAAGAAAACAGGAAACCACCTAGCCACCTGCCACAGAGGGCCTCTTTAAGGCTCTGCCCTGCAGACTGTCAAAGCAGACCCTGAGACTTATGGCCAACTGTTGGGCAGAGTACATGGAATCTTATGTAAGAAGTGGGAAATAGTAAGAGCTGAAGAGGACAGGAGGTCCACAAGGAGAGCAACAGAACGGAAAATTTGAACACAGAGGTCTTCCCAGAGACTCATACTCCAACCAAGTACCAGGCATGGAGATAACCTAGAACCCCTGCACAGATGTAGCCCATGGCAGTTTAGTGTCCAGGTGGGTTAAATAGTAATGGGAAAAGGGACTGCCTCTGACATAATCTGATTGGCCTGCTCTTTAATCACCTCCCCCTGAGGGAGGAGCAGCCTTACCAGGTCACAGAAGATGACAATGCAGCCACTCCTGATGTGATCTGATAGACTAAGATCAGAAGGAAGGAGAGGAGGACTTCAGTGGACTTGGGGAGGGGCATGTGTGAAGAAGGGAGAGAGAGGGAGGAACCGGGAGGGGAGTAGGGAGGGACTTATGGGAGGGCTACAAAGTGAATAAAGTATAATTAATAAAATAAAATAAAATAAAATTTAAAAAGAGTGAAGTTTGCTAAATAATTCAGGAAAGGAGGGAGCTGGGATCACGACTTACCTCTACTCACAAACTTACCTCACTCACAAACTTACCTCTACTGCTTATATTATATTCTCGTAAGTCTTTGCTCTCAGTGCTGGGCATTTAGTCTTCTTGCTGATTACGCTGGAAAGAGTCACTTGTCTTCTTATTGTCAGATGAAAATTTAAAATAAAGGAAATCATTTATCTTCATCTCCTTTGCTTTTGGTAATAAGAATATGGGAGGAAATAAGGGAAGCTTTTGTTTATCTACCGTTATTGCTTTCTTTTGTTTGTTTCCAATTATTGTTAAAAGATTACTTTAAGATGATGAATAGCTGTTTATTATGTACACAGAAATTTTTAAATGGAAATTAAATCTTGTCTAGGCATTTTAAGGTGTTTATTTTTAAAAGGAGAACTTGATTTTACTATTTATATTTATTACCAATTAAAGATCTATTTTTATTTTATTTTGTAAAGTTTTATTTTAAATTGTTTTTTTTTTAATTTTTTTATTAATTACACTTTATTCATTTTGTATCCCCCCATAAGCCCCTCCCTCCTCCCCTCCCAATCCCACCCTCCCTCCCCTTTCTGCATGCATGCCACTCCCTAAGTCCACTGATAGGGGAGGTTCTCCTCTTCTTTCTGATCTTAGTCTATCAGTTCTCATCAAAAGTGGCTGCATTGTCCTCTACTGTGGCCTGATAAGGCTGTTCCCCCCTCAGGGGGAAGTGATCAACGAGCAGGCCAATCAGATTATGTCAGAGGCAGTCCCTCTTCCCTTTACTATGTAACCCACTTGGACACTGAACTGCCATGGGCTACACCTGTGCAGGGGTTCCAGGTCATCTCCACGAATAGTCCTTGGTTGGAGTATGAGCCTCTGGGAAGTTCCCTGTGTTCAAATTATCTTGTTCTGTTGCTCTCCTTGTGGAGTTCCTGTCCCCTCCAGCTCTTACTATTTCCCACTTCTTACATAGAATTCCATTCACTCTGCCCATCAGTTGGCCATCAGGCTCAGCATCTGCTTTGACAGTCTTAACTGCAGAAGTTTTCAGAGGCCCTCTGTGGCAGGTTTCAAGGTTGTTTCCTGTTTTCTTCTGGCTTTCAGAGGCCCTCTGTAGCAGGTTCCGAGGTTGTTTCCTATTTTCTTTTTCTTCTGATGTCCATCCTCTTTGCCTTTCAGGATGGGGATTGAACATTTTAGTTAGGGTCCTCTCTTTTGCTTAGTTTGTTTAGATGTACACATTTTAGTGGGTTTATTCTATATTGTATGTTTATATGAGTGAGTATATACCATGTGTGTCTTTTTGCTTCTGGGACAACTCACTCAGGATGATCCTTTCCAGGTCCCACCATTTACCTGCAAATTTCATGATTTCCTTATTTTTCATTGCTGAGTAATACTCCATTGTATAGATGTACCACAGTTTCTGCATCCATTCTTCAGTTGAGGGGCATCTGGGTTGTTTCCAGCTTCTGGCTATTACAAATAAAGCTGCTACAAACATGGTTGATCAAATGTCCTTTTTGTGTACATGAGCCTCTTTTGGGTATATGCCTAGGAGTGGTATGGCTGGATCTTGAGGAAGCGCTATTCCTAGTTGTCTGAGAAAGCGCCAGATTGATTTCCAGAGTGGTTGTACCAGTTTACATTCCCACCAGCAGTGGAGAAGGGTTCCCCTTTCTCCACAACCTCTCCAGCATGTGTTGTCCCTTGAGTTTTTCATCTTGGCCATTCTGATGGGTGTAAGGTGAAATCTCAGGGTTGTTTTGATTTGCATTTCCCTAATGGCTAATGAGGTTGAGCATTTCTTTAAGTGCTTCTCTGCCATTCGATATGCCTCTACAGAGAATTCTCTCTTTAGCTCTGTTCCCCTTTTTTTAAGTGGATTACTTGGTTTATTGCTTTTCAGCTTGTTTAGTTCTTTATATATATTGGATATGAGTCCTCTGTCAGATAAAGGGTTGGTGATGATTCTTTCCCAATCTGTAGGCAGTCGCTTTGTTTTGATGATGGTGTCCTTTACTTTACAGAAGCTTTTCAATTTCATGAGGTCCCATTTATTGATTGTTGCTCTTAGAGCCTGTGCTGTTGGTGTTCTGTTCAGGAAGTTTTCTCCTGTACCAATGAGTTCTAGGGTATCCCCCACTTTTTTTTCTAGCCGATTTAATGTGTCTGGTTTTATGTTGAGGTCTTTGATCCACTTGGCCTTCATTTTTGTGCAGGGTGATAAGTATGGATCTATTTTCATTTTTCTACATGTAGACATCCAGTTGGACCAGCACCATTTGTTGAAGATGCTATCTTTTTTCCATTGTATGGTTTTGGCATCTTTGTCAAAAATCAGGTGTCCGTAAGTGTGTGGGTTTATTTCTAGGTCTTCTGTTCGATTCCATTGATCCACCATTCTGTTTCTATGCCAGTACCATGCAGTTTTTATAACTGTTGCTCTATAGTACAGCTTGAGATCAGGGATGGAGATACCTCCAGAAGATCTTTTATTGTAGAGGATTGTTTTAGCAATTCTTGGTTTCTTGTTATTCCATACGAAGTTGAGAATTTTTCTTTCCAGGTCTGTAAAGAATTGTGTTGGCAATTTGATGAGAATTGCATTGAATCTGTAGATTGCTTTTGGTAAGATGGCCATTTTTACTATGTTAATCCTGCCAAGCCATGAGCATGGGAGATCTTTCCATCTTCTCGTATCTTCCTCTAATTCTTCAGAGACTTGAAATTTTGTTCATACAAGTCTTTGACTTCCTTGGTTAGGGTTACACCAAGGTACTTTATGTCATTTGTGGCTATTGTGAATGGTGTTGTTTCTCTAATTTCTTTCTCAGCCCTTTTGTCTTTTGTATACAGGAGTGCTACTGATTTTTTTGAGTTAATTTTGTATCCGGCCACTTTGCTGAAGGTGTTTATCAGCTGTAGGAGTTCCCTGGTAGAGTTTTTGGGGTCTCTCATATATACTATCATATCATCTGCAAATAGTGATAATTTGACTTCTTCCTTTCCAATTTGTATCATCTTGTTCTCCTTCAACTGTCTTATTGCTCTAGCAAGGACTTCCAGAACGATGTTGAAGAGATATGGAGAAAGTGGGCAGCCTTGTCTTGTCCCTGATTTCAGTGGGATTGCTTTAAGTTTCTCTCCGTTCAGTTTGATGTTGGCTATAGGCTTGCTGTAAATCGCCTTTACTATGTTTAGATATGTACCTTGTATCCCTGATCTCTCCAGTACTTTAAACATGAATGGATGTTGGATTTTGTCAAATGCTTTTTCAGCATCTAGGGAGATTATCATGTGTTTTTTTTTTTCTTTCAGTTTGTTAATATGGTGGATCACATTGATGTATTTCCGTATATTGAACCACCCCTGCATACCTGGGATGAAGCCTACTTGGTCATAGTGGATAATATCTTTGATGTGTTCTTGGATTCGGTTTGCAAGTATTTTGTTAAGTATTTTTGCATCAATGTTCATAAGGGAGATTGGCCTGAAATTCTCTTTCTTTGTTGAGTCTTTGTGAGGTTTAGGTACCAAGGTGATTGTGGCTTCATAGAATGAGTTTGGTAATGTTCCTTCTGTTTCTATTTTGTGGAATAGTTTGAAGAGAATTGGAGTTAGCTCTTCTTTGAAGGTCTGGTAGAATTCTGCGCTGAAGCCATCTGGTCCTGGGCTTTTTTTGGATGGGAAACTTTTGATGACTGCTTCTATTTCTTTGGGGAATATAGGACTATTTAATTGATTTACCTGGTCCTGATTCAGCTTTGGTAAGTCAAATCGATCAAGAAAATTGTCCATTTCATTTAGGTTTTCAAATTTTGTTGAGTATAGACTTTTGAAGTAAGTCCTAATGATTGTTTGGATTTCCTCAGTGTCTGTAGTTATGTCCCCCATTTCATTTCTGATTTTGTTGATTAGGGTGGTGTCTCTCTGTCTTTCAGTTAGCTTGGCTAAGGGTTTGTCGATCTTGTTGATTTTCTCAAAGAACCAGCTCTTGGTTTCATTGATTCTTTGAATTGTTTTATTTGTTTCTAATTGATTGATTTCAGCCCTGAGTTTGATTATTTCCAGCCGTCTACTCCTTTTTGGTGTGTCTGCTTCTTCTTTTTCTAGGGTTTTAAGTGGGCCATTAAGTTGCTTGAATGAGCTGTCTCGAATTTCTTCTTGAAGGCACTTAGTGCTGTGAACTTTCCTCTTAGCACTGCTTTCATTGTGTCCCACAAGTTTGGGTATGTTGTGTCTTCATTTTCATTGAGTTCTAGGAAGACTTTAATTTCTTTATTTCTTCCCTGACCCAGCTGTCATTTAGAAACAAGTTGTTCAGTTTCCATGTATGTGTAGGCTTTTTGCTATTTCTGTTGTTGTTGAAGTCCAGCTTTATTCCATGGTGATCAGACAGGATACAAGGGATTATTTCAGTCTTCTTGTATCTGTTGAGGCTTGCTTTCTGACCAACTATATGGTCTATTTTGGAGAAGGTTCCATGAGGTGCTGAGAAGAAGGTAAATTCTTTTGTGTTTGGGTGTAAAGTTCTGTAGATGTCTGTGAGGTCCATTTGATTCATGACATCTGTCAGAGATATTGTTTCTTTGTTTAATTTCTGTTTTGTTGACCTGTCCTTTGTTGAGAGTGGGGTGTTGAAGTCTCCCACTATTAATGTGTGGGGATGTATATGTGGTTTAAATTTTATCAATGTTTCTTTTACAAATGTGGGTGCTCTTGTATTTGGGGCATAGATGTTCAGGTTTGTGATGTCTTCCTGGTGGAATTTTCCCTTGATGAGTATGAAGTGTCCTTCCTCATTTCTTTGTATTAATTTTGGTTGAAAGTCTATTTTATCAGATATTAGAATGGCTACTCCTGCTTGTTTCTTGGGTCCATTTGCTTGGAAAGTCGTCTTCCATCCTTTTACCCTCAGGTAATGTCTATCTTTTTGTCTTAGCTGTGTTTCTTGTATGCAACAGATTGCCGGGTTTTGTTTACGTATCCATTCTGTTAATCTGTGTCTTTTTACCGGAGAGTTGAGTCCATTGATGTTGAGAGAGATTAATGACCAGTGGCTGTTAGATCCTTTGATTTTGATGTTGGCTGTGTTCATAAGGTTGTGTGCTTGGTTGCTTTTTGTTTTGCTGTAGTAAGATTAATTATTTCCTGTGTTTTCTTGACAGAAGCTAATTTTCTTGGGTTGTATTTTCCCTTCCAGTATCTTCTGTAATGCTGGATTTGTGTGTAGGTATTGTTGAAATCTGTTTTTGTCATTGAATATCTTGTTTTCTCCGTCTATGAGGACTGAGAGTTTTGCAGGGTATAGTAGCCTGGGTTGACATCTGTGTTCTCTTAGGGTCTGCATGATATCTGTCCAGGCCCTTCTGGCTTTCATAGTTTCTGTTGAAAAGTCAGGCAGGTGTGATTCTAATGGGTTTGCCATTATATGTTACTTGGCCTTTTTCCCTTGCAGCTTTTAGTATTTTTTCTTTGTTCTGTATACTTACTGTTTTGATTATTATGTGGTGGGAGGATTTTCTTTTCTGGTCAAATTTGTTGGGTGTTCTGTAGGCCTCATGTATCCTTATTGGCTTCTCCTTTAACTTGGGGAAATTTTCTTCAATGATTTTGTTGAAAATATTTTCTGGGCCTTGGAGAAGGGAGTCTTCTTTTTCCTCTATTCCTATTATTCTTAGGTTTTGTCTTTTCATATTGTCTTGGATTTCTTGGACGGTTTGTGTCAGGAACTTTTTGGATTTAACATTTTCTTTGACAGATACGTCGATTTCTTCCATTGTATCTTCTACACCTGAGATTCTTTCTTCTATTTCTTGTATTCTGTTGGTTATGCTTACCTCTGTAGTTCCTGTTTCCTTCCCTAAATTCTTCCTCTCCATTATTTCCTCCTTTTGTGTTTAATTAATTTTTCTAGTTCTATCTTCAGTTCTTGAGTTGTTTTGTTTACTTCCTTCACCTGTCTGCTTATATTTTCCTCTTTTTCTTTTAGTTCCTTCAACTCTGTCTCTTTTATTTCGTTCGGTGATTTAATTATTTCTTCTCTGAAGGCCACAAGCTGTTTGGCTGCATCTTCCCGTATTTTTTCCTGGATGGCCCTAATCTGCTTGTCTTTATCTTCCTCCATTTCTTTACGGATAGCCATGATCTGTTTGGTTTTATCTTCCTCTAATTCTTTACGTATTTTATTTGTTTCCTCTATTATCCTCTTCATCAACATAGATGTAAGGTCATCTTCTTGATTTTCTATTATGCTGATTTGTTCAGGGCTGTTCGCCTCTGGATGGCTGGGTTCTGGAGATGCCATATTGCTCTGTCTTTTGTTGGTTGAGCCTTTACGCTGACCTCTACCCATTGGGCTGATTTAGGTGTTGGCTGTTAGTTTCTGTGCTTCCTGGAGTCCTGAGGTAGGGAGTATCCCCTTGGCCGGAAGATGGTTTTTCCTGAAGGAGTCCTTCTCTGCTTTTTGGTTATGGTCACTGTATGGCCATTGTTTCTCCCGAGTTGCCACTGCTCACCTCAGGTTTATAGCCCTGAGTAGTAGCTGTGGTCTATGTTAGGCAGGGGGGGATCTCCTCTTACCCATAGAATTTCTCAAGACAGCTGCCCCACTGCTGGGTTTCTTGTTATAAATTTAGTGTGCTGCTGCTCACTAAATTTCCATGTACAGTCCCCTTGAAGAAACTGCTGATTCCCTAGCTGTGGGGTTTTCTCCCAACAGGGAACCTCAGTCTGTTATCCTGGGGTGCACAGTTCTGTCCGGGAAAGTGGGAGGTGCACTCAGCAAGTCTCTGGGCCAGAGGCTGATTGCTCTGCTCTGGACCTGGAGAATGTGCACCTAGGTTGAGTTGTCGCCTGGGGGCACTGTTCTGGTCTGGAGGCTGGGTGCCTCACTCTGGACCAGAAGCTGTGTATCTCTGTCTGGGATGGCGGCTGTAGGCACTGCTCTGGTCCAGATGCTGTGGGTGCAGCCCTCTTGAAGGACCAGGGATTCCCACATTTTTTGACAGTCTAGCTAGGAATAACTGGTTGATCCTTGGCACAGTATCTGAGGGCTGCTGTAATGGCTCTCTGGCTTTTGTAGGTCTGAGGATGCAGCTGTGTGTCCCAGTGCCCTAGGGGAACTCAATAATGGCTGCAGAGCACAGTGCTCCTGCCTGCACTAGAGTCTGTGTGAGTCCAGGAAGTATTTTGGCGCTGGGTGTCCTAAGCTTTAGAGCTGCTGACCCCCTCCGCTGGGGGTTTCCTCCTGCCAGAGAAACGCAGTCTGGTGGCCTGGTGCCCTGGTGCCCTGGTGCCCACAGTTCTATCTGAGGTGGCGAATCAGGCATGCAGGCAGGCACCTGTGTCCTGGCTCTGAGTCCGGGCTGGCTCCTGGGGCACCCGCGGAACCCGAGTCTTTCCCAGGGGATGTCTGGGTAACCTGACGTTGGTCCCAATTGTTTCCTGCTCCGTGGGGTTATCTCTCGACTGGGAAATCCAGTCTATGTTGTTGTGGGCCCACAGTTCAGTCTGGGACCGTGACCAGATTGCGCTGGTGGGTAGCTCTGGGCTGGCGACCAAGCGCCTGGCGGAATCAGGATCTCTTCCGCGCTTTAGCTGGGTGAGTTAAAGCTGACTGAATCCCCCACCGTGAGGTATCCTCTCACCTGTGAAACACAATCCCTTGTGTTTTATGGCCGCGAGTTCTGATTGCTGGTCACTGTGCCCATCCTGCTGTGCTGCTCCTCAGAATGAGAGTCCTCCTGGTGCCGCCATCTTGCCCCCACCTCTTAAATTGTTTTAAATCACAAACTCTATAATCTTTTCAAGTGACGTGGACTTTAATTGCACAATAAGGATAAGATAATTGTAATTACTTAATAAATCACCATCATTTACTTTGCTTAAATATTTTTTTGCTTAAATATTTTTCATCCTCAGAAATACTTTATTTTATCTTATATAACACTGTTCTTCATTCATTTTGTACTTCTCTTAAATTAAAATAATGGTATAAAATTATAAATCAGCAGTTGGCATTAGCCAACTTTTAATTGCATTAACAAATATCTGAGATGAGTCAACTTTAAAAACTGGAAAGGTCTAGTTTGCTTTAGAGATTGGATATTAGTATTTGTATTCTGCAGTTTTATTTATTTTGATGCTATAGTGAGTGTAATTAAGTAATTCAAGTATGAAGATATGTAACATGCCACTATATCTATAGCATATATATATATATATATATATATATATATATATATATATATGCGCAGCTATTTGTTTCCCCAAAATTTCTTTTATGCTAAACCTACATGTTTAAAAGTCTGTTACAAAGAATACCTAGGTATGTCACACAGAAATATCAGATAAGTATTCTAAGAATGAATAATTAATCAAACTCTTAGAACTTGGCTCGACTGCTCAAAAGAAATAGATAAATAAGAATAATTAAGAATAATATAGGAAAAAGCAAGGAACCTGTTGGCTCATGAAAACAATATTTCGACTATGCTTCAGCTTTTCATGTGTAGAACATATTTCATGAACTGAACTGTATGACCCCTCTGATAAATGATATTACACAGCTAAATAAGGCTAATGTAGAGAATAGACCAGTGGATGTTGGAAGACTTCACTCACAATTAACATTGAGGATAATGATTTCTTCATGGTTGGAGATTGTGTCTGACTCTCTTCCTCTCCCTCTTCCTCCTCACTCTTTTTGTTCTTTTCTTTCTATCTGGCCATTGAATATAACATTTTTTTAATCCGACCAATTCTTAATCAAGTATCAATAAACTAATGTTCATGCACTTTTTTGAGAGCATAACCAGTATTCCATAAAAGTATAATACAGGCTTCGGTTTCATCTTGAGTTCTGTTGTTTAAGGTAATGGACTTGCACATTACCCAAGCGCAGAAATGGTCCCTAAAGGAGAGAGAAAACTAAGATTCAGGAAAACCAAAGCCATGCCAGCAACAGCAGTGCTTAGCAAGACAATGCTATCTTGTTAACATTTTGAGCACTTGAACTAACCACGAATTGATAATTCTAGACTTCTTTTACAGTCAGGAAAATAATGTGTTTACTTATTTAAGACATTGTTAGTTTTAAGTTTGTTTTCGGTTAAGGAAGAAGTCTTCAATTTTGTAATGCATAAAGGGTCTAGGGACTCAATTAACATAATTTCCACTTGATGAGTTTTAATCTTCTGACACACAACCTACTGATTATGAGTACAGGAGGTGGAAAACAACAAAACAAACTGAAGAGAATGAGAAAATTCTCCACTCTGCGCATTTAGTTTTGGAGAGAAACAGCTTGCTCCTTTTAATCTTCCAGCCAGTTGTAGTGTTCATCCACTTTAAAGCAGAACACTGCTGTTCTGCTCCTCATAGCAATCAATCAAATCATTTTCTTAAGTCATTAATAAGTCATGAGCATGTCTGCACAGAGATGCAACCCAGAGTATTTTGGCGTACATCTAATAGCATCCCATGAAGGAAACTATTTTGTAATTTTGTACTAAAGATTGCACAAAAGGCATTGAAATCCCTCAAACTAGGCTTCCCAAAATTACAAGCACATGCGTACAGGGGAATAAATAAAACAAATACCTGATTCCAATTGTCTTAGGGTTTATACATGATTCTGATGAATTACACAAATGAGCAACACTGATAGGTATATCATTCATAATTGTTCTAAGACCTATTTATGTTTATTTTGTCCTTAAAGTAAAAATTAATCTCACAAAACATCTTCAGAAGTGTTTCAAGGACAAAAAAAAAAAAAACAACGTATAAATCAACTTAACATAATTCCTTTCACACATTTTAATGTATAATATAGAATATTAGATTCGTTATAACATTTTCAAACAAAACTCTTTTACTTTGTTGGTATTATTGCTCATTCAATACATGCTTTTCTTTCCTACTCTCTTGAAACGTTCCTTTTGTGTCTACCCCTTGTCTGTATCCTAACTTCTGCATTCATACTTTATATGTACCATGACCTCCCCAATGAATTATTTTCTCCTCTCTGTAGTTGCTTTTCTACTTTCAAAGTGTGACTTATTTTTTTAAACAAGTTCAAATATATTTGTACTAAGGAACTGAAATTCTGAAGTAGCTGATTTGGTTTTTTTTTAATCTATGAATCTTTCTATCATCAATCTATTTGTTTATTGTTTTTTGAGAATATCCTCTGAGTCCTCTACAACATAAAGGAATTATTTAAATGTAATTAGACAATTCAAACTAAATGTGTGTTCAATTCTCTTTATGAATTAGTCATTTTCTTTGTTTTGTATTTGTTTAAAGGGGTCATGTATTTATTCTCTTCAATAATTTTTATATTTGAGAGCAAAGTTAGTGCTGCTGCTCTGTGCATGCGAGGCCAACCACTGAGGCATAAACAACTTACCAGAGGCTTCAGTTGTAAAGAAAAGTTACTCTCTCTACTCCACTATCTTTAAAGCTCATCAGTTAAGGAAGGGATCATGAGGGATGCTTTCTCACTCATGTTCTAATTTTGACGGGGATGGTTTCATGCAGCCCATAGTTGGTGTTAGTTGAGATAGGTATACAAAATTCATTTCATGTCCAGAACACAGCAATTCACAGCTCACATTACCATCTTTGTATTTTTTGCACTACTCCATTCCTCTTTTCTAAGATTTTCTCTGAAACTTGGGGTAGAGTAGCATGGTAATGATGTAGATGTCTCATGGGCATTATCAGTCCTGCCACCCATGGGGCAGATATAGAAGATCAACATATTGTTTCCTTTTTAAATTATCATTAGGAACATTGCTAAATCATTCAAATGATCAAAGAAAACATGTTTTATAGAAGACTATTTTATTGGAAAAAATTAAAATCTGAGGGAGACGGGGAAGATAAGTTTTTGAACCTCATCATGTTGAAACCCTTGGTTGGTTTTAACATCTCATCTAATTCTAAAATTAACCATTTAAATTGAGGGTAATGTCATCTTTAGGATGTGCACCACATATCAGAGAGTCTCTAACAATGAACTACCAATCAAACCCACTTTCCCACTTAACAGAATCGTTGAAAGGAGAGAGATCATTTCAGAATCATCAGCCAAGAAATATTATGGTTGACTTGTCTTCGCCCAGCCTTCTGCTTTGCCTTTGTTGATTTTTCAGTTCTTTTTAATGCTTGCATTGATGGAATGACTTTTTGCACTCAGAACTGTAAGATAGTGTATGTTGTTGGAAGCCAAGCTGTTTGTGCTACATTGTTGTATTAACTCAAGAAATAACACAGTTAACATTTATAGGTTATCTGTAAAACATTTTTAAGTTGTATGATTAAGTGTAATGTTTGCTTTGGCAACCAGACTAATAATTGGTGCCAATAAAAACCTTCCAAATATACCAACTTAGTGGATGGGGAACACGGAATTTACACAATTGCAAAAATCTCTCCACCAGAGTATCCTCCTCCCCCCAACTAACTAACTAACTTTCTTTCTTTCTTTCTTTCTTTCTTTCTTTCTTTCTTTCTTTCTTTCTCTTTCCTTCTTTCTCTTTTTCTTTTTCATCACTTAACAGCCTGAACCCAGCCCACTTTTCTCTTTCCTTGCAGTCGTACCTTTATGTCCCCGCTCCCCATTTTCCTCTCTTCTTAGAGAAGGAGAGGACTTCAAGAGTTACCAAGCCACCCTGGCATCTCAAGTCCCAGCAGAACTTGACATATCCTCTCCCACTGAGGCTTGACAAGGTAGTCCAGTTAGGGGAAAGGAAGCCAAATGCAGGCAACAGAGTCAGAGACAGCCCCTACTTCCACTATTAGGGGGCTCACATGTTGACCAAGCTGCACTTATGCTACATAGATGTATGGGCCCAGGTCTGGCCTATTCATGCTCTTTGATTGCTGTTTCAGTATCTGCAAGGCCCCATGAGCCCAGGTTAGTTTACTCTGTAGTTCCTCTTGTGGTGTCCTTGACCCCTCAGGCTTCCTCCAACCTTTCTCCCACTCTTCCTCAAGACTTCCCAGGCTCAACCTATTGTTTGGTTGTGAGTCTCTGCATCTGCTTCCATCAGCTGCTTGGTGAAGGCTCTCAGAAGGCGGTTTTGCTTCTGTCTGCAAACATAGGAGAGTATCACTTCTAGTGACAGGGGTTGTCTCTCTCTCTCATGGGATGGATCCCAAGTGGGGCTAGTCATTGGTTTGCCATTCCTTCAAATTCTGTTCCAACTTTATCCATACACTTCCTTTTGGCAAGACAAAGTTTGGGTCAAAAGTTTCATGGGTGGGTTGGTGTCCCCCTCCCTTCACTGGGAGTCCCACATAGCTACAGAAGGGGCGCCTTCAGGCAAAGTCCCAACTTCACTGCTGAAATGCAATTGGTGCTGCCTGAAGCAAATCACAAAGTCGATGTCTCAACTATCTTGAGCCTCAACAAGACCCTCCTAGTTATGGCATCGTTCTTTTCTGCCTTCAGCCAAAATTCAACATAAAAATCACCAGGAAGACATTGACAATAGTCAGATTGAGGAACATGTAACAAAATATAGAGACAAAATCAAGTTTTTACGGTGTAAGTCAGAGATCCCAGGGTGTAGAGAAAAGGAAGAAATAAAAGCATTGGACTGTGATACAGGGTTACATATCAGGCAGGGGAGAAAATGTATTAGTGAAAATAGGAGAAATTTGAGCTAATTTTGTGGATTTATAGGTTAATTAAAATACATGATTTAAAATGACTTTGTATAACATTTTAATGGTTAGGGCAAAAAAAACCTTATTTTTGGTGCTATGCCACAGTTATTTGGAAGCATATAATTGTTTCACATATGCACTTAAAAAGCAAATTTAAAGTTAAAAAGCAAGTTAAATATATTTCATATAAGATCATGAGAACATTGTTTGTTCACCTAAGGAAGCTACGTTTTACTGTTTATCAGTCTCATGTTTTAATCATGGGGTTACTGTTTCTCCTCCTTTACCGATGTTATCATACATTTTCCTGTTCATATATTATCTGATGTATTACCAAAAAATGCTTTCATTTCCATATTTGTAATATTAATTTACATGGAAATAAGTTTAATTGGAATGAGGGGGCTGTAATATATGATTATAGATTCCTTTAATATTATTTGATGAGGATATTTTTATTCATATTTGAATTGAAACAGTGATCTCCTTTTTGTTTTCATATTGTTTTTAAATGGTTTGAAAATATTATCCAGTGTTGAAGCTATGAATAAGAAAATAGAACTCTTCTATAATTTTTGGTTGAGACAGAATAATTTTTTTTTACCTTTGGAAAATAGAAAGGAACTACTGGAAAGTTTTCAAAAAAAAAACTTTTATTGCTACTTTAATATTTCAGAATATTATAATTTATTCAATTTCTTTAGGCCTATTTAGGCTTGTATAAAATATGTTTAAAATATGATTTAATTAAAATAGAATTATGTTCCTTACACCTCCCCTTTCCTTCCATTAACTCCTGTGCCCCCCCACACTTAAGATGATAGCTTAATTTTCTTTATTATTATTATGAGTGTGTGTATGTTATGATCATATTCACCCTAAATCTTTCTCTTAGCTACTTCCAGATCTGACCAACATCCTTAACTTCCAACTTTGTGTTGTTTAAAAAACGTAATAGCTCATACATTTCAACTTGGGGTGATTATACGAGATTAGTGTCATCCACTAAACACAAATTGTGTTGTTCCTATGAGTTTAGGGTTATACACTGGAGTGTGATCTACCCAACAACAAAGAAATCTGAATTATCCTTCCCCAAAAGTCATCAACTGTCCATAGCTCCCTAGTTAAGGGTGGGAACTCATGACGCTTTTCATATACTATTTTATTACTGAACACATATACAGTAAGAATTACTTCAGGTTCTTTTTAACTATACGTATTTTTATTCTCACTGTTCTTTCTTTCTGTCTTTCCTTCCTTGATCTTCCTTTCTTTCTTCCCTTCTTCCTTTCTTTTTTTCTTTGGTTGATGACTTAACCAGAATTATTGTTTTTAATTTCTGCAACAGTCTTAGTTAGAGAATCAGGAGGTTCATGATATGCTCATGGAAGAAGTCTGGAACACTGAAGCCACAAGCTACATATGGCATTCAGACTCTTAAAGGTACAAACATGAGTAGCAGATATTCCTTAGATGCTTGAAAAGGAAAAGTCTTTGTGCAGAAACCTAGACTTCAAGCTCTGTAAGATTTGCCTTATACTTTCATTTTTCTGGTGCAAGGATAAAGTAATACTTTGCTATTTAAGCTCCATAATTTGCGGTGAAACGTCTTTACTCATCTACTTCATAAAATCTATGTCAAAAGTATGTGAAATTAACACTTGGGTAGTCAAAGGTGATATATCTTTAGATATTTCCATCATGATATTTTGTTACGATATAGAAGCACAGAAACAGAAGCATGTAGCTGAACTTCAGGAGGTGAGGCTCGAAATTAAGACAAGTATTTACTTTTGCAGGGATCATCCAAGGTAGAATGATGATATGTAGAAGTGAATATGATAAAGAAAATGCCCTAGAATGAGGCAGATGTGCTTGAAAGTAATACAAATTACTTGAAAGATTAGAGGAATTCAGATCTGAAACAAGGTCATAAGTCCAGAACCCTTAATGGGATATTTAAAGTTAGGCAAAAGATCCCTTAGAGCCAGAGTTCTAAGTGGTTTCTGGTGCTGAGCATTGAACTCTAGTACCATTGTGAGAGCACCAGATATTCTTAACCATTGTGTAGTCTCTTTACTCCCATTAATTTTTTAATTGTAATTAATAAATATTTTGGATTGATGCTTCATTTAAACTATTGATTTTGGGACCATGTCCTTCCTCACCATCTCAATGAAGATATTTCATTATTTGTATTCACCTAACATTAAAACTATCTGATTTACATATATATCCTATATAAATCATATATATGATAATAATTAATATCATATGTATGATCATTTGTCACAAATTATGATCGCTCTGGAAGGCTCCTAATCATACATCTAAGCACTACAATCATGTAAATACTATGCTGTGCCATGTAGAGCTTAAGTTAAATGGATATATTTGTGGGTCTAGAATAAGCAGTTTAGAAAAGTAATGGGAGTAAGTTCATCTTAACATCTTCTAGCTTGAGAAAAGTTAGATAGTATCAATATTACTTCTCCTTTTGCATATCCCTAATGAAAAGGAGATGGAAAATAAAAATCATCACTGTGATTAAAAACAAATTTACTAGTGAATTTTAAAATTAATGTGTTCCTTGTGATAGTCATGGTCTGAGTTTTACTCTCAATTAAGTGCAATCTAAACCTGAATTTAAAATGACAGTTCTAAAAGGATGAAAAAGAAATCACACTTAGCAGCGATTTGATAATAAGGACTTCATGATCTTAGCTCCCTTTAAAAGTCTGAGAGAAGAATAAATTGTCTAGCAAAACTCCTGGTGTCAGTATTTTCCTGTGACAGATGAGGCCCTTCTAATTCTTACTTATGTGAATGATACTGATCTCAATTTGATTAAGAGTCTTCTGTATATCAACCAAATATTCTATGAATGCCATCAGTATTATTTTCCATATACACTACCAGTCATGATCAATATCTGAAATGACAGGAGTGCCTCCACATTCTAAAAGATATATTTGATAATAAATATTTTCAGAGTGCTGAGCTGACTATTATCAAGCTAAAAATATAGCTTCCTTTGATAAATTTACAAATTAACATATATATATATATATATACATATATATATATATATATATATATATATATATATATATATATATATATATACATTGCAAACATCATGAGAAAATAAATACCCTGTTAGAAGATGACGAAGTGAGGAAGTCTGGTGCAGACAGTAGACATGAGTCCCTAGCAGAGAATGAATGAGCTCTGCTGCATCCTAATAACAAGGTTGTCTTCCTTCCTTCCTTCCTTCCTTCCTTCCTTCCTTCCTTTCTTTCTTTCTTTCTTTCTTTCTTTCTTCCTTTCTTTTTCTCCTCAAAGTAGTGCTAATTTTTCATCAAGGATACCATACTTCCATGAAAATATTCTAACTACTTCAAGAAAATAAGATAATCTTTAGGCCTCATATACATTTTTAGAGATGAATCACAGATCTTGTATTCAAAAATACATGACTGTGGTGCCAACATTCTTCCTGACTCCTTTCACTCCTTGACTCTTACAGGCCCCTGGTCATTCCATGGAAATGATGAATTTTTTTTTAATTTTATTTTTTTCTTATCAGTTACATTTTATTAACTCTGTATCCCAGCCGTGTCCCGATCCCTCATTCCCTCCCAGTCCCTCCCTCCCTCCCTCCCTCCCTCATCTCCACCGTGCCCCTTGCCAAGTCCACTAATAGGGGGGACCTCCTCCCCATTCATCTGATCCTGTTTTATCAAGTATCTTCAGGACTGGCTGCAAAGCTCTCCTCTGTGGCCTAACAGGACTGCTCCTCCCTTGGGGGGTGGGGAGGCCAAAGAGCCAGTCATTGAGTTCCTGTTAGAAATAGTCCTTGTTCCCCTCACTATGGGAAACCAATTGGTTACTGAGCTACCACAGGCTACATCTGAGTGGAGGTTCTAGGTTACATTCATACATGGTCCTTGGTTGCATGTCAGTCTCAGAAAAGACCCTGTGCCCAGATATATTTGGTCCTTGTGGAGCTCCTATCCTTTCCTCATCAGACTAACTCCCCTTCTTTCTTATGATTCCCTGTACTCTGCCAAAGGTTTGGTCATGAGTCTTTGCTTTGAAAACACTGCTAGTTAGAGTCTTTCAAATGCGCTCAGTAGACTCCTGTTATATGCAAACCAAGTAATCCAATTAAAAAATGGGGAACAGAGCTAAACAGAGAATTCTCGACAGAGGAATATCGAATGGCAGAGAAACACTTAAAGAAATGCTCATCCTCATTAGCCATCAGGGAAATGCAAATCAAAACGACCCTGAGATATCACCTTACCCCCATCAGAATGCTCAAGATGAAAAACTCAAGGGACAACACATGCTGGAGAGGTTGTGGAGAAAGGGGAACCCTCCTCCACTGCTGGTGGGAATGTAAACTGATACAACCACTCTGGAAATCGCTCTGGCACTTTCTAAGACAATTAGGAATAGTGCTTCCTCAAGACCTAGCTATACTACTGCTAGGTATATACCCAAAGTTTGCTCAAGTACACAAAAGGGATATTTGCTCAACCATGTTTATAGCAGCATTATTTGTAATAGCCAGAACCTGGAAACAACCCAGATGTCCATCAACGGAAGAATGGGTACAGAAATTGTGGTATTTTTACACAGTGGAATATTACTCAGCAATCAAAAAGGAGGAAATCATGAAATTTGCAGGCAAATGGTGGGATCTAGAAAAGATCATCCTGAGTGAAATATCCCAGAAGGAGAAAGACAAACACGGTATATACTCACTTATATAGACCCATAAGATATGATAAACATAATGAAATCTACACACCTAAAAAAAGATAATCAAGAGAGCGGACATGGGGTAAGATTATCAATCCTCCTTTAGAAAGACAGATGAAATGATGAATTTTCATTCTCCATTTGCCTTTCTAAAATAAGACTGTTGCTTTCGGTACCCTATAATTACTAAAGTGCCCTTAAGAGAGAGATTGAGCATAATAGTAGTTGCATCTGACAGTTTTCCCATTTACGTTTTGGCTTCCAGAGGCATTCCAGGTTTAATTCATAATGCTGTTTTACAAGAGTTACTTCAATTTCATCATTTTGAAGGGCCTGTGAAGGTACATGATATTGGTAGCCAAAGGTCCTTTTAGGCAAAGACTTTATATTCACATTAGAGGAAAATTTAAATGAATTTTCTGTTTATATTATCAACATCTTAATGATTAGAATACTTGTTTAAAATGAAAGCTCTTTCCTGACTTTCAAGTTAATTTAGTTCTGGCTTAAAAAAAATTTTATGGGAGTGTGTATATTTAATTTTTGTTGTTGCTCTGCCTGTTTTATTGACGTTTTGGCGTTTTTGTTTTAATTTTTATTTTTCATTATTATTATTTATTAGAATTTATTCACTTTGTATCTCTGCTGTAGCCCCTCCCTCATCTCCTCATGTCCCACCGTTCCTCCCTCTTCCCTTGCCTCTCATACCCTTTGCCTAGCCCACTGATAGGGGAGGTCCTCTTCCCCTACTATCTGACCCTAACCTGTCAGGAATAATCAGGACTGCTTGGACCATCTTTCTCCATGGCCAAGGAAGGCCATCTGACCAGAAGGAGATGATCAAAGAGCAGGCAACTGGGGTCATGCCAGAGACTGTCTCTGCTCTACTTACTAGGACACCCACAGGGAGACTGAGATGCCCATGGGCTAAATCTGAGCAAGGGATCTAGGTCATCTCCATGCATGGTCCTTGGTTGATTCACCAGTCTCTTTAGGTCCCCTGGGGCCCAGATATTTTTTGGCTCTGTAGGTCTCCTTGTGGAGATCTTGTCCCCTCCAGGTCTTTCTATTTCCCTCTTCTTTCATAACATTCCCTGCACTCTGCCCAAAGTTTGGCTATGAGTCTCAGCATCTGCTTAGATACCCTGCTGGATAGTCTTTCAGAGGCCCTCTCTGGTAAGTTCCTGTCTTCTCCAATTCCCTGTCTTCTCCCACTTCCTATGTCAATACTGTTCGTATTTCTGAATAAGGATTAAGCATCTTCTCTAGGGTCCTCCTTGCTGTTTAGCTTCTTTAGGACTATAGATTTTAGCATTTTTTACTCTACTGAAGCATATGATATAAAAATTAATCACATTTGTGAGATTCCAGGTAGCTGTGCTTTGGGAACATTCCAGTCAGGAAAATACCTATCTATGTCTTTGGACAGTTCTCATTTAATGACAGTGAAAATTTTCAAGATAATTGCTTCTGGCTTTCTGAAATATGCAGAACATGATCACAAATATATCACAACTTCTGCTATAAATGTATGTGTAGAGCTTTTATTCCTGTCTGCTGTGGCTTAGTACATTATGAATGCTCTTAGAAAAATGCTTCATTGCCTCATTATAACATTAAAAACTTTAATTTGGCTCTCTCTGTGCCTAATGTTTAGCTATGAGTCTCTGCATCTGCTCCCATCAGCTACACGAGGAAGCATCTGATGACAGCTAGGCTAAAGCCCAAATTAAAAATCTCTGTTGGGTCGCTTCCCTTGGAGTGCAGGGAACCTCATAGAAGAGGGAGAGGAAGAATTATAGGAGCTAGATCATCAAGGATACAAGAAAAACAGGGCTCATGGAATCAGTTAAGTAAAGCTCACAGAGACTGAACCTGCAATCACAGAGCCTGCATGGGTCTGTACTGGGTCATCTGCAAATATGTTATGGCTGCACAGCTTGGTGTTCTTGTGGGACTCCTAAGCATGGGAGCATGCCTCTGACTCTTTTGGCCTTTGGACCCTTTTCCTCCTACTGCGTTGTCTCGCGCTGCCCTTATATGAGGATGTGTGCCTAGAATTGTGGTAACTTGTTATTTTATTTTGACAGATATCCCTGGGAGGTCCTGCTTTCTTTTTTCTTGAAAGTAAATGGAGGAAGAGTGAATCTGGGGGAGACTACAGGTGGAGGGTAATGGAAAGATTGGACGGAGTGGAAACTACATCAGAATGTATTGTATGAGAGAGGAATTTTTTTAACTTTAATGTATTGTATTCTTCTCCCTTTTCATGTTTTCTAGAACACTCTGCTGAATGAATTAGTACACAGATTATAGACAACATATGAATTGAAGAGAATAATTTTACAAACACTCAAGTACCATCAGATTTAATCCAACTGCAAAACTGGTAAAAATAAAATTGTAAATATCACGAAACATTAGTACCAGGATGTGGTAAGTTTTGTGGAAGAATTGGCTACTATTCTATATTTTGGATCTTCAAGCACTGCCCATTTATCATGCAATTACTTTTCATTAGGTTAGTCTCCATTATCTGCAATTCTATTCTGAAAGTCTGATAGAGAAAATTTTAGGATAAACTGAACCCAAGGATAATTGTGTGTGAAAAGATTAAGTAGACAAATCTAGAGACAGAATTTGTGCAACAGTGATGGCTCAATAACTGAGGCAAAACCAAGAAGACTATTTTGAAGTAATAAGCAAATAAATAAATAAATAAATAAATAAATAAATAAATAAATAAATAAATGGGTGATTCAGGATTATAAGAGGCAGATAAATGAAGAGATCCAAAGGTTTTGCAAAAGCTACCAAAAACAACTCAAGACAACACTTAGCTGTAAGGGCACCTGTCACTCTTGCAGAGACCCAGGGTATGATACCCAGTACCTAACTGACAATTCACAATAATATATAACTCTATTTCCTAGGTGTTGATTCACTCTTCTGACCTCACTGAGCAACTGACTTATACATGGTAAATACATGCATGTGTGTATTAACACACATATGTATAAATACAGACACACACACACACACACACACACACATATATGCAGGGTAAATAAATAAAATAAAAAATATATCTAAACCTTGGGAGCCTGAGGTACATGTGACAAAGGCATTTAGAGTGCAAGCACAGCTGCTGCTGTTTTGGAAACTAACTGTAAGTAATGTAGATAAGTACATTAATGCAAACTAATTCTGTGTATACTCTCACTATGCCTCTAGAAAAACGGTTTGATAGGACTGACTTTGCTATAGTTAATAAGGTGGGTGTTTCTAAAGTAACACTGCAATAAAGATTGAGCAAATGATGATATGCTGGAAACTGATTGATTTTGCTTCTCTCAGATAAAAAATGAGTGATTTTTTTTTCCCCTGTGGCATGGCAGTTCTTTCATTTAGCATTCAAGGCCAACACAGTTTCTTTTCCTTCCCACTTTCACCCAGATCAATGCAGTGAGTACATACTGACAGATTTACTTCCTAATGTAAAGACAATGATGGAAGTGTAATCCAGTACATCAATTCAGCAAACAAAATATTTCTGAATATTTTGAGAAAAAGTTATATGAAATAGACTAAATCTATGGTTCATTTTTTGTTCTTATGAATATCCATATAAGTCTTAAAATATTTTGGAGAATAGCATACAAGATTACCTGATGAACAGGAGGGGGATTAAGCCTGGTATTGTAATCCTAACCAGCCACCCATGACCAAAGAGGTCATGAATCAAGAGAAGAAACTACCAGTGTCAGCTTCCTAAACCAGTATTAATTTATAACTCCTTTCTAAGTACTTGTCTTCATACTCACAGATATGTGCAGATTTCATCCCCTACAATAATGCCTGCTTTCTTTCTTTCTTTCTTTCTTTCTTTCTTTCTTTCTTTCTTTCTT